>NW_021511885.1:0-293 GCF_001605985.2 Dendrobium catenatum | reverse complement strand
CGCCCTTTGATGTCAAATAGTCCTTTATGTCATCCTATAACAATGCGTTTTCATTAAAAACAACAATAGAGTAAGCGATCATCTATATGAATGCTTGTTTGGGATGGCTTTCTTATTGCTTCATAAAACAACTTTTTAGTACAACTTTTTGTACTAAAAAGCTGCTTTATGAAGCATAAAGAAAGTCGTCCCAAAGAAGCTTGAGTTAGAAAATCACTACTGTTTACTTAATAGGCATAGTTCAGAAAATCACTACTGTTTACTTAATAGGCATAGTTCAACAAGATCTTTTA
>NW_021511884.1:0-321 GCF_001605985.2 Dendrobium catenatum | reverse complement strand
GACGAATCCTTTCACTATGGATGCCTGGGGTGTTATAAATTTAGTATCAGAGCAAGTGTAGTGAAAGGATTTGATTGATAGTTTGATAGAATTGATATTTTTGCATACATATTGAGTGACATGTGATTGATTGGATTGTGTGATTTGTACGATTTTTTCGCCGTGTTTTGATTTTGATTTGGATTTGTTTTGTCTCGTTTTGCTTCGGACACTTAAGGGAAATGTCGGGATGACATTTTTCTATGGTGGGGAGATTGTGAGAGCTCGTTCCTTTGATTTGTTTTTCTCTAGATCTGATTTTCCTCCCAGGATCGTCTGGGA
>NW_021511883.1:0-266 GCF_001605985.2 Dendrobium catenatum | reverse complement strand
GGGTTTCCCTGAGATTGGGGCAGCAAGAATTGGAGGATTCAATAGATATTGTTTTATACTATTAAATGCCTCCTAACAAGAATCGTCCCACACGAAAGGAGTATCTTTCTTCATTAATCGTGAAAAGGGTTGGCATCTACCAGAGAGATTTGATATAAATCTTCTGATATATGCCAATCTTCCTTGTAATGAACGAAGTTGTCTTAGAGTTTTTGGAGGTGGCATTTCTACTATTGCTTGAATTTTATCGGGATCAATTTCAATCC
>NW_021511882.1:0-1349 GCF_001605985.2 Dendrobium catenatum | reverse complement strand
GAGAATGTCTGGAGATAGAATAGTAAGTAACCGTAACCGGGAAACCCGGAAGCAATCCACTAGGGCTGCTAATGCTAAGGCCATCACAGTCTTGGTTGGAGCATCCGTCCTAGGTGTCATACTCACTCTTCAAGGTCTCGCTCTTCAAATCTAAGATGAATGGAGGATTTCTCCTTCCTTCGTCCTTACTGTTTGAGAGTCTTTACGACGAACCTAATGGATAATGGATCCAACTCATACATCAAATCGTCTGCTGATGTAAATCGGTCTTAGGAATATGGGCACATGATATCTAAAGGAAGGGTCGAAGCGATTAGTGGAATAGTGCTTACTTTCCGGTTAGTCAGGACAGATGTGAACGAATCGGCTTAGCTTCATTACCTTCCTACCTTATATTCTAACTAGGAAGATTCTCTATCACCTATAGGCCGAATAGAAGGAATTAGTGATAGCTGTACCAATTAGAGGAAGGAGGCGTATCGAAGTCACTTTCTTTCATCTCAGTCGTGAGAAGAAGAAGTTTGCAGATGCTCTGCCCACTTTAGCCTCAATGACTAAGATAGACTGTGGGGTTGACTTGCAACCGCTGCAAATTGAAGCAAGAGATAGCCCAGCTTATTGCTTCAATATAGAATAGAAGAGGAGCCTGATGTCGTAGGCCGGATAAAAAAAGATGTTCCTTTCGGGGGGGGAGTAGGCTAAGATCGGATCGAGAGCTTCAATAGCAAAGAGGAGGTCCAGTTCCCAAAGCTGACCCCCGAACAGCTGCCGGACTGCTCTACTTACCTTCTCTCTCTTCGGACTCCTTTTGCACTGAGAACACAATTCATCACCGTCCTTCTCACAAGAGGGCAAACCTGGTACGTTGATCGAATCTTCTTTCGCATCCAGGCCCGAGAAAGTGGTTCAGGTGACTACCGGAATCATTGATGAAGCAGGTCAGATGGGCTTAGTAGGGCTCGAACCTACAATATTCCCGTTATGAGCGGTACGTTTCAACCAAAGAAAAAACAAGCCCACTAATAGCTTATATAGTGGCCCTTCCACTTTGGTATAGTTGACCCTACCTATTGACTCAAGGTTCATAGGAACAGGGAACCCTGACATAGTGGGATGTAGGCTTCAGTTGTGTTTTTTTCAAAACTTCTTCTTTTCTTTCTTTTCAAAACTAACTGATAGCTGATAGAGCAGAGCGCGGAGCCCCTAGTCTAAGCGAGCAGAACCGTTTGTTTATACTGTCGTACTACTCAAATCAAAGAAAAAAGTACCAAGAATGGCATTCTGTTGTACAGCTACTTTTTGCGTAACCGAACCGGTAGGTTACTTTTTGAATCGACAGTAGTGACGAA
>NW_021511881.1:0-301 GCF_001605985.2 Dendrobium catenatum | reverse complement strand
TGGCTGAATTCAATACAGTATATTAATGGGGAAGTTTCTGATTTTTATGATTTACCTTTGGGAATTCAGCCAGCCTTTGTTTTTTCCAATCTGGGATGCTTTTACCGAAGCTATGCTGCTTTGAATTCTTGCCTGTTTGCTGGCTCTTTGGTTCCGAGATATGCTGGGTTGATTTTCCGAAATGGGCTTTTGGAAATCCTATGAAAACTAATGCTTGGCATTCCTTTTCTTATGCCTATATATAGTAAATATTTGTGGCTGTTTTAAGAGAGTTATGTGAATGATTTTTGGAAAGAAACCT
>NW_021511880.1:0-896 GCF_001605985.2 Dendrobium catenatum | reverse complement strand
CCCGGACGAACCTGGAGCAAAAACTGATATTACAATAATGCCCAATATTATTGACAGAAATACCTTGCGAGCTAGAATATATATTAAGAATGGATAATACAAAGAGAGTAGAGTATTCACTATTAGAGAAAATGCAGGGGCCACCAATTAATTGTTCGTCATCACGTTTTATTTATAGGACTCTAAGGGTTATATGAAAGATTAAAAAATAATAATAAAGTATAAAATTGCAAGCTACATAGAATACATGTACAATGCTGTATGCTAATCTAAACATGTATCGTTTCTTAATAGGCTGGAGGGGGATGAGGCGTGCTCTTTGTGTTCGAGATCTATAGTGGTGAGTAGGGTCGGAGTGAGCCTTGGAGAGTGACTCGACATGACTTATGACTTGTGTGCTACCTTGAAGGAAAATACAAGTGAGATGTACGTAGGACAAAATTGTAGTAGCTCAGTAGTGTGAGGAGTTCTTGTAATAGGCACCTTTCTAAAGTTGAACTATGCGAGTTTGATTATTCTGTTGGAGAGCCGATGAGAGAGGTAACAGTCAATGATGATTTGACAAGGGATATCGATTTGCTACGTACAAGCAAGCTCCTTAGTAAGCTCGGGCAAGTAGAGCATGTTGATCACCTCGGGCGGGTTTCTTTGACAATTGCTCCCTATGAAGACATTTATGCACATATATATTTATTAGTAAAATTTGTTATTTAGAATACTATGGTTTAGGGCTTTGATATGTTTAATTTGATGTTAAATTGTCAAATTAATGTAGAGTTTTTTTTTTTTTTTCAAAATTTGCTGCAATAGAAAGTAAAATTAGAAGTGTATTGATTTGTGCTACAATAAAGAAAGTTATTTAGTAGTCAACAATGTGATTGGGTGTACTTTTCTAC
>NW_021511879.1:0-251 GCF_001605985.2 Dendrobium catenatum | reverse complement strand
CGTCCCGGGACGATTTGGCAATCGGCCGGGCCGATCAGCCTAATGATATAAGAAAATCAGCTCGTTTTGATGAGAGAAAATATCTGATTTGAGGAGAGAGAAAGAGAAAGGGAAAAGAGAAAAGCTGGGTTTCGGAGGCCGCTGAGCGCTTTTCGTCCGACGCTGCTGTTGGGAAAAGTGTAGATCTCGTGGTAAGGACTTCGAATCCTATTTTTGTTTTCGAAGATATTGTGTTTTGACCGAGTTGTGCA
>NW_021511878.1:0-279 GCF_001605985.2 Dendrobium catenatum | reverse complement strand
CTTTCTATCACTCTCTCTCTCTGTCTCTCTCTCTCTTGCCCTCTCACTATCTCTCTCTCTCTTGCTCTCTCTCCCTTGCTCTCTCTCTCTCTCTAAATCTTTCTCTCCATCTCTCTCTATCTTTCTCTCTCTCTCTTTCTCTCTCTCTCTCTCCCTCTCTTGCTCTACCTCCATCTCTCTCTCTCTCTCTTGCTCTTCCTCTCTCTCTCTCTCTCTCTCTTTTTCTCTCTCTCTCTCTTGCTGTCCCTCCATCTCTCTCTCTCTCTCACTCACTTGTTT
>NW_021511877.1:0-264 GCF_001605985.2 Dendrobium catenatum | reverse complement strand
TCCTCATCCCCTAACGACAGAGAACTACCCCATTTGGTGCATTCAACTCCTCCAGCAATTCACCGCAAATGGCTACGCCGGCCATCTTACCGGCACCATCACAGCTCCCTCGGACACCACTTACGCTGCTCACACTCAATGGCTCCTCGTCGATAGCAATCTTCTCTCCGCTCTCTTCTCAACGGTCTTGCAATCCATTCAACCGTACATTATTACCTCCACCACCGGACAAGAAGCCTGGTCTGTTCTTGAACGCCGCCTTCA
>NW_021511876.1:0-565 GCF_001605985.2 Dendrobium catenatum | reverse complement strand
GTTGATCGTAGGAAAGTTCACATACCTCTTCTTGATCATGATTGTTGTCTGCCATCAAGAACAATTTTGATGTCTCATCTTCTGGTTCTGTCTCTGATGAATCTGATGCCGAATCCCCCAAAATGCTCTTTGTAATCTCATCTTGTCCTTCCTTAGCTTAGGTTTCTCCTCACCCTTTCCTTTACTTGAGTGGTTTTTAAGTGTAGGGCAGTCAGTTTTCACGTGTCCTGGTTTCCTGCAATTATAACAAACAACATAAGAAGATTCTCTAACATATTTATGATCCTTACCTTTTCTCCAATTTTGATGATGCTTTTATTTTTTCCTTAGAAAGCTTTTGAATTGCCTTGTGATGAAGGCAACTTCATCGCTTTAAGACTCGGAAGATTCAGAATCCGATTTGTGGGCCTTTAATGCAACTATTTTCTCCTTCTTTTTCTCACCTGCATCAAGATTTCTTTGATTCACCCCTTGCTCGTAAGCAATGAGTGAGCCAAGTAAGTTATCAATAGAATAAGTTTTCAAATTTTTAGATTCAGTGATTGCAGTGATTTTAGCATCATAC
>NW_021511875.1:0-917 GCF_001605985.2 Dendrobium catenatum | reverse complement strand
TTTCTTATTACGCCAAATTAATTAGCGCATTTCAGAATACGCTATTTAATATAGCGTATTCTCTCCTATTTAAATTTTTATTAATTCATACTTCTTTTACTAATTTTGATTATTATCACGCTTCTTTATAAAATTTGGCCATTCTCTTATACTTATATAGCAATATATTAAAGTAGTGTCCATGTCCCACTTTGCGAGCGCACATCCTTCTTATGAATTTCCCATCTAGATTTTATGAAAATATATTTTAAAGTGTTAACAAAAAGAAATTCACTAAATCTTATAAATGCATAATTAAAAAACAGCATTTTTATTCCAAGTACGCATCATAACTACTCAATTCAAAAGACTAGAAAACTTAATATAAGCATCTAATCATGTACCTAAGAAAACTTAATTTAAGCTTATTTAGCTCTGAGCAGATATAATCAAATGAGGGCTTAATTAAATGAAATAATCTCCTTCTCAATCATTGGGCTAAGTTTCCTGTGAAAATTCTCCGCATGTTGATGAAAGGGATTTATCCTTTCGTGAAAGCTATACGTTAAAATACAAATTTAATGTAGATAAAAATTAAGTAAAAATATAAAATTATTTTAAATATTTCTATCGGTTAAATTAATTAGTAGAAAAAATTTGTACTTCGCTTTTACCATTGTCCCCCTTAGAACTTTCCAACAAGATTTCTCGTCCTTCATTATAGTTAAATTATGAAGGGCAGAGTCTGAGCGTTAGAACCGCTCGGATTCTGTGAGAATACATAATAAATACATAGCATAAAATATAAATATGTTTTTTTTATGTATTTATTGTGTACCTTCATAAAATCTTGACGATTCTCCTGTCCAAACTCAACATCTAATAATATATTCTCTTTATGTCATAGTGACTTTATTCTATGAGTTGTGGTAGTGATT
>NW_021511874.1:0-204 GCF_001605985.2 Dendrobium catenatum | reverse complement strand
CCGTTGTTGATTTCCGGTCCGTTTGATCGCCGGCCCAGTCGGCGTCAACGTAGGAGGTGAGGTGCAGGGAGTCTCGGTAAAGAGGGAGTCCAATGTTTAAGGATACTTGTATGTAGCGAAGGATGCGTTTGAGATCTTCGAAGTGTTGATTTGATGGTTTGTGCATGTGTTGACAAGCCTTATTAACTGCGAATGAGATCTCAG
>NW_021511873.1:0-1903 GCF_001605985.2 Dendrobium catenatum | reverse complement strand
AAAGTAACTTCTGCATTTGTTGTCGAGCAGATGGTGGCGCAAATAAGTATAATTCTTCCCAAAAAATTTTTGTATTCAACTTCCCTTTGTACTACTATTTTTGCTGATTTAACCACCAACACTTAACTTTTCTATTTAATTGAAATACTATATTAACGATACCTTTCTATTCTCAGGAACTGTATGTTATCAAATGAGTTTTCCATCTTAAAAACCAATTATAAGCCATCTTAGGCTCTACAACAACTTGACAATGAGGAGGCTTCAGTCTGACAAATATTTGTAGGTGCTTTCAACTTCAGCAGCTCTTGATACAAATATTTTACTTTGTGCTTATCCCATCAACTAGGTCACTAAATTGACAATCTGCTTCATTGAATTTGATGCCATAGCCCCTACTGTGCTTTGCACAGTCACACCTTGACTAGACCTCTATCCATATGGTGTTCCCTCTTGATCTTGACCGTTCTGTTTTAACACTTTTACTTATCACATGTACGTAGAGTTCAATTCAACTTATCACACATAGAGGCATGGACGTATATGAAATAACTTTAAACCACCCTAACTTCTTTGCACTTATCTATTGATCGTTCCTATGGCTTTAGTTATTGATGCAGACCAACTAGAAAGAAAGAGTCAATAGAGAAGAACACTAGGACAACTAGAACAAAACTCGATTCAATCTAGAATACAGACATCCAAACAAATGCTAAAACAAACCAAAGTCGAACAAACGAAACAAAATTTTAAAATAAAAATACTATCCTCAGAACAACCGGTAAGCGGTTTCCTCACTTGCAACGAAAAGTAGGTAAAATAAGATAAGTGCTTAGGGCTTGCAAACCAAGGATCCACCACAGCAACAAGGTCCAACGTCCAACAAAGCTCCTCCGGAAAATGTCACCAAATCATCCAACAAACACCTCAAATAGCTCAAAAAGAAGGATACAAGTGGAGTGGAACTTGAGTAGAGAAGAAGAGGTTAGAAGTCCAAGACGAAATAGAGGAGGAAGAGAGAAATGGAACAAGCTCTCAAGCTTTTCGAAGGTAAAAGAAACCCTCAGGTTTTGTAGAAACTTTTCTCAAATATTCAACAACCTTCTCATGTCAAAAACTTCTCTAATTTAGAAGAGAAGAGGGGGCAACCAAATAGACAATTTACCTCCAAATGAACCAATCATAAAAGGCCAGAATTAATTCCAAGATAGCACCCAAAAAGGCAGCACAGGAAATCGGGTAAAGCAACCATGGGAAAGGAGCAGACATCCAGGGAATCGGGACAGAGCTAGGGAATCGGAACAGCCCACGGGAAGGAGAACCAAGGGGATCGGAACAGCCCAAGAGAAGGAGACCCAGGAGGGAAAAACCAAAGAGACATAGGGAAAGGAAAGAGGTAATAATTCCACTCCAGTAATGAGCTAACTAGTGAAAGACTTTACATAATAATGAGCTAAAGTCACAGCTCAAGCAATAATGAGCTAGAACTAAGTAGCTCCCAATAATTCAGCTCAAAACCAAAGCAGCCAAGGCCTAACTCGAAAAACATCAGCAACCCAAAAGACTAAAGAACCCAAGTAGCTAGCACACTCAAGGTTTGCCATGCCCAAGCACTACCTACTCATAATCATTGGATGGCATAAAATAAAAACAAAAAAAAAATTATAATATTCAAATTACAATAAAAACAAAAATAAAATAAAATTTGCATGCATCAGTTATGTTCAAATACAGCCAAACCATTGCTCTGACACGGCTAATTAGGTACTATCACAACCCGACTCAATACAACCCATTATATCCTGACGGGTCATATTGTGTAAAGGGCACGACAGTGGACTTGTTATTTCCCAAGACATGATTTGGAAGAATGTTTTCCCTACTTTACACTTTTCCTCAATAC
>NW_021511872.1:0-1256 GCF_001605985.2 Dendrobium catenatum | reverse complement strand
TCACGCCAGTGAGCTCCCGTTCTAGTTCCGATAAAAATGTCGGGACTTTCGTTTCGGCCAGGAGGGAGCAAAGTCGGACCAACCACGGGGGAGCTAGAGACGCGGCGCCAAAGGGGAGAAAGTTAACTTCACATCGGTGAGCTCCTGTTGTTTCTCCGATCAAAATGTCTCAACTTTCGATCCTACAGGCAGGGGACAGCTTCGGAAGAAAGGAGAAGAAGCGCACGAAAGGTAGAGAATTATCTTCACTGCTGGCGAGCTCCGATCGTGGCTTCCGATCAACTGTTGTAACTTCCGACCCAATTGGGAAGAAAGAGCAAGAGCGTGAGCGAGAGATGCCAGCGGAGGCCAAAGGCCTCGTCCCGTCGGCCTTTTAACGACGCGAGCGCACCCTGCCAGAGATGTGAGAGGAGGTCGTGCAACGTGTGATGGCAGCGACGACGTGCGTCGTGCCGAGATTGTGTGTTCGGCAGAGAGCAGGTGAGATTTTGATTTATTTCTTTTTCTATATTTTTTTTTCTGCTTTGTTGGTTACGGAAAAAGGGTCAACACATTAGTGGACTGTTACGGTTCGGCCAGAACCGCCCAAACCGGCCCAGGAGGGGCTAGTTCAAACCTACAGGAGGCGGGCTAAACCGCTTACTTTATTTGCCACCCAAGCATGTGGGCCCCTCAAGGGGGGCAAGGAGAGAGAGAAGGGCTTAGGAAACTATTTGAATTAATGTTTATTTTAGGCAATCTATTATTAGTTTTTATTAAGAAGATATGTATTAAAAGAAGGGAGGAGGTTAGGGCCAGGGATGCATATTTTGAGTTATTCTCTTGAAGTTTCTTGGCGTCTCGTCTAGAGATTGAGAGAGAATGATCCTTCTCTCGAATTGAGGATCCATTGTATCTTGCTTTGGTGTTTGTTTTGTTTTGATTCCACCATTACAATCTATCTTTTTTAGGTTGTTTTCACCCAAATTTTGCGTTATTTCTACTATTTTGATCAATTATTGCTAGGGTTGCTTGCGAACTCAAGTATTTCCTCTTGGTTTACTTGCGAACTCAAGTATTTCCTATCATGGACATCCAAATGTAAAGCTAAGAAAATAGCAATTAGTATTATAGTTGTAAAAATTCCTTCAGTCGGTCATAAATTCTGAGCACCAGTGTGTTTTTTATTATTTTTTAGCAGGAACAATAAAAAGGTTAAAAAAAATAAAAAAAAAATAAAAAAAAGGCAAGAAGCACGTAACCTTGGTCATCCCAGA
>NW_021511871.1:0-219 GCF_001605985.2 Dendrobium catenatum | reverse complement strand
CAAAGCATGATCTTTCCTAAGGATTTCATGTTCCTTTTGTAATTCCTGAAATTCTAAGCTCAAACTAGTATGTATTTTTTTTTTTAATTTTCTATATACATCATGCATGTGTTTAGAAACTTCAAAAAGTACATTGTAAGTCAAGTCACATACATCTTCTTGATCTAACTAATCAAGGTTATCGGCTATTAAGTACAGATTAATGACTTCCTCTTCCTT
>NW_021511870.1:0-231 GCF_001605985.2 Dendrobium catenatum | reverse complement strand
ATCCAAACACTATGAAGACAATCATCAGTCGTGATGTCATCTTTAATGAAGAAGGAGAATGGTTTGGGACCCACATGAAGATCAATACAACTTCTTTAAGGATGAAGAAGTTGAGCAGCCAAGGATAAATAAAGAAAGAGATGAGCCCATAACACCATAAACCACACCAATTGCAAGTACTCAAGAGGACCCACCATCTTCAAGTGAAGGCTCAAGCGAAAAAGCACCACA
>NW_021511869.1:0-263 GCF_001605985.2 Dendrobium catenatum | reverse complement strand
CACACCTTAGCTCGCTAGCCCTTGGTGGCTCCCCCGCGCCCGCTCCGACTCTGCCTGTCCGAGCGTAATGCAAGCCTTGCACCGCACCCTAGCTCCCCTGCACTTGGAGGGCGAGCGCGACCGCCCGCGCATAACGTGTGTTCTCACTCGAGAACTTGACCCTATAAAATATGGATTATTACATCGGGTTGATTAACCCGGTAACCCGACCGGTCCGATCTATGTTTGAACTTTCAACCTGTTTACCAAGCCGGATTGGGTTA
>NW_021511868.1:0-2253 GCF_001605985.2 Dendrobium catenatum | reverse complement strand
TTTACATTTTCAAGAATAGACATTTCAATTTTTAATGTATGCTCCCTACCATTTATTTCTAATGCACATGCTTTTAATCATTTGTATGCTTTCTCTAGTTCAATATGCGATATTTTTAAGGATTTGTGTGAATTGGTTAATTTGATATGCTTATTATTTAAGGCGTAATATTCATCAAGAAAGGTTATGTGATCATTATCTAAATTAGAATGCTTGATAATTAAACTAGTTTGTTCTTTTTGTAAAGTAGAAAATTCAGTATTAAGATTGGCATGCATCTTTTTCAGCTTCTTATATGAATCATGAATATTTTAAAAAATAATGAGTTGACATACCTCATCTTGATATGATTGATCAAGATTAACATTAGCCAAGAGACACACATTTGTTACCTCATCATCTGCTTTTGATTATAAGGCTAAGTCAGCCTAAAAACCTTTTTGTGTCTTTTGCTTACCCCTCTTAAACTTTGGCTTCTCTTTAGCCTTATCCTTGATAAGGTGAATCTTTAGGTTGGGACAATTAGTTTGAAGGTGGACTAGTTTGCTGCATTCAAAGCAAATAGTGTTAGAGGAAACTTTACATTTATGTTACTTTTACCACCTCCAATACTATTGATGACACTATTATTTTCTTTTCAGAAAGCTCTTGAACTGTCGTGTCATTAAGGCGATATCATCATCATCCTCCATTGTAAAACTATTACTATCAGAATCATTTGGTTTTAGTGCTACAGTTCTCTCCTTCTTTTTTTCTCCTACATCACTTTTCCTTTGACTCATTCTTTGCTCTTAGGAAATGAGTGGCCCAAGAAAATTATCAATGGAGTAATCATTCAAGATTTAAGATTCAATAATTATAGTTATATTTGCATCATAAGATCTAGGTGGACAATGTAGGATCTTATTGAATTTTTAGAATTTGTAGGTTCTCTACCTAATGCATGCAAGGATGCTAGTATTTTTATAGACCTAGTATACATTTCAGAAATTGATTCACTAGGTTTCATGCAAAATAATTTCTATTCTAGTCATGAAAGGAGGATGTTTAACCTAGACTATTTTGCTTCCACTAGTTTCTTTTAAATTATGCGTAGTTTTCCGCAATATGCATTTCTAGTAATATATATGATACACATATATAACCTTCATAATTTCAAATGCATAGAAGAACTATTCAAATATTTTTCATTTAGTTGGTATCAATCCCTATCCTTATTACTACCATTCTTTAATGGTAGTTTCAGCTTTATTGACAGCTCAACAAAATGATAAGGGGTAAAGAATATCTTTTCTTGTACTAACATCCTACATATGATTAATCTGTAGACTGTAAGAAAGTATAAACATGTGAATTTTTCTTAAAAATTGTAAAAATGTAATTATTATCAACAAGGTGGACTGGGTATTGAATAACCCTAAGCAGTATTATGAATTACCAAAATGAGCCATTGATCATTGTTCAAAAAATTTTCTAAAACCTTTTTTTGAAACCCGCTCTGATACCCATTAAAAGTTTATAGAAAGGTAATTAAACCTCACAAAACTAGCTTTGAGGTGGTACAAGAAGAAGGGTTGAATTGGTAATTTTAAAAAAATTCCTAAGAAAAGTAACTATCTTTTTATAATTTTATTTTAAAACTTTGAAAATGAATGATTTGATCACTCTGATGCGAAAGCTAAATAATTTAACAACACTTATTTGATAATTTTGAAGAAATTCTAATTAACACAACAAAAAAATAAGCTAGATTTTTCAATCAAGAATTATACCAAAATTAAGTGCAAAAAATAAATGTAGAAAAATGAAAAAGCTACGCAAAAATTTTCATACCAAAAATTTATAGTTATTCGGTCAACCTTGACCAATGTCCACTCCCTGGGATCCTCTGCTATGGGAATCGCACTAATAAAAGGTGATTCTCTTTTTTTCTCCCAGAATAAGGTGGTGAAGCCTTTATAAACCCACTTTCACTAAGCCTGATGTAGCATAGTGTTGGAAGCTATGTCATCTCCTTCGGTGAAGGTAGTGGACCTTGATTCATTTTTTCTTCCTCCTAGAGATGGAAGTGAACCTCAGATCCTTTTTCTCTCATCTAGAGATGGTAGAGAATTTGAATCCTTTCACATGTAGAGAATCTTGAATCCTTTTCTCCCTCATAGAGAAGGTAGAGTACCTCAAGGACTTGACTTAAAAGCGTCTCTCCCAAAAGAGCCTTCAAGAACTCACTAAGGATAGGAGGAGCAAGGGAGT
>NW_021511867.1:0-483 GCF_001605985.2 Dendrobium catenatum | reverse complement strand
ACACCCTTGCCTAAATCCACAATTGGCTTCAATCCACCTTGAGCTTTCTCCATTGATTAAAATAGAGAACTTAGGATTAACCACACATTCTAAAATGATATTAGAAAAGGATTTAGGAAACCCAAACCAATTCATAACTTTTTCCAAAGTAGCCCAACACATGCTGTCATAGGCTTGCTCCATATCTATTTTGATAGCTACCAATCCTTTTTTAGCCTTAGAATGCCGAAATTTATTGAATAATTCTTGGGCTAGAAACACTTGATCTGCCATTGATCTCCCTTTGATAAAAGCACTTTGAACATCTGAAATGATTTTAGGAAAAATAAAGCTCATTCTATTCAAAATCATCTTTGCAACAATCTTGTATATAGAGTTACCCAAACCAATTCATAACTCTATATTGTATTCCATACTTTTAAATTATAGCCTTTACTCTTCTATTGCAAAAATGACTTCTTCATCACTAATAATTACTTTCGA
>NW_021511866.1:0-217 GCF_001605985.2 Dendrobium catenatum | reverse complement strand
CAAGTGTCTTCAAATCTAATAATCTTATTCCTAATAGTCTTCTTCCCATCCATATTAAAAACAACTGGACAGTGATCCGAAGCCACCCGTGCAAGATGCTGAACTTTCACAAATGGTACCAAATGCAAAGCAGCAGAATTGATCAGACAACGATCAAGCCTCTCCAAAATTCTGGAGGAACCTTCCTTATTGTTACACCAAGTAAAACCTGGTCCAA
>NW_021511865.1:0-326 GCF_001605985.2 Dendrobium catenatum | reverse complement strand
TCTTTTTCATATTTTAAATTAGTCTTTGAAACTAAAAGTTTCATCTCCCTACATTTTATTTATCGCATAGGGATCTTTTACAAGTTGTTGAATTTAACTCATAATTTTATTTATCAAGAATTCTCTTTGTCAATAGGGTCCGGATTTACTTTTATTTTTAAGATTTTAAAAAGGTAGAAAATTCAAAAAAATTGGCCAATGGTGCTAAAAATAAAAGATGCGCAAAGACGTCAAATTGAAAAATAAACACAAAAGTGTATCAAAAATCAAAAGATGCGTAAAGAGCACAATTCAAATTGATAAGAGGCATAAAATGAGCCCACAAA
>NW_021511864.1:0-261 GCF_001605985.2 Dendrobium catenatum | reverse complement strand
ACCTCATCATGGAAAGACACAGATGAACACTTTGAGCAGCATAGCTGTGTTAGCCAGAGTAGGACTAGTTCTCTTTTTAAGGTTTGAGTGCAGTGGATAACTTATGATCTTCATAATGCTTGTGTTATGTGCATGAACAGAAATTTCAGGCAATATCAGGGGTATATTATTATTATAATTACAAAATTTATTTTTTCAGGCAATATCAGATATGAAAAAAAAAATCAAATAACTTCAAAGTATGATATAACATTGTCAAAA
>NW_021511863.1:0-255 GCF_001605985.2 Dendrobium catenatum | reverse complement strand
ATAAATAAAATGCTTGCTAACAATGCTACTTAAAACCATCCAAGGAAGCATGGCCAATAGGGTAAATGCAGGAGATTAGAACTTCAAATACTTCTTGATGTATTTTTATGATACATATAAACATGCTCATAATCTTTTGTTTTGCATGATTGAGTCTTTTCTTTTCAAAAATTTATTTGATTAGACTTAGGAGCTATATATTTGAACATGTGTTTAGTTAAAGAAGAGGTGGATCAAGAGTACTGTTTTATTATC
>NW_021511862.1:0-282 GCF_001605985.2 Dendrobium catenatum | reverse complement strand
AGCTCGACAGAAATGGATCGCTTGAAAATAAGAACTTGATGCATTCGTGAGGGCGTTACAACATAAGGAGCACTACTTAATCAAAAGGAGTTCATTTTACATAGCAACTATATATGAAATCTCAAAAAAGTTTATCATAGATGCATGTGTCAAGCATATGGCAGGCCATGTAAACCAAGCTGCAGAGCTTGAGCAAGTGCACCACCTTGATGCTCACATTGGAAACCAAAATCATTGGATTTGATGAGTTGAAGAAACTCTATGCTGAAAAATGAAGAGTTT
>NW_021511861.1:0-385 GCF_001605985.2 Dendrobium catenatum | reverse complement strand
ATTAGCACTTATCGATGGGCCGCATCGAGAATCAAAATATGGTTAATACTCACCATGAGAAGTCCAATACAAATATTATGGCATGAAGTCTCGACGGTATAGATCAATAGTTTCATCATCTATGCTTAGGTGCATATGATTTCTATGTTTAGAACATGGGAAATGAAACTTTACATCTGAGATAAAGCTAGGTAGTTGAGAAGCTATTTGAATGAAAATATTCACCCCTATAATGAACTCATCTATTAATGTCCTTCGTCCTTATGTCAATCAATAATTCATCTAACTACTTTGAGTTCTGATATCCATAATATATCCTACATATAATATGGATATATTAGATAATTTTGTAATATTTATTAAAGAAAAATACAAAAATTCTTAT
>NW_021511860.1:0-1232 GCF_001605985.2 Dendrobium catenatum | reverse complement strand
CTGATCAGCTACTTCAAATAAATCATATTCCACTTCTTGTTTGTTGATTTGCAGTTGAAAGACTATCTAAATGACTATTATTGTTTATCGTGTGCTACTTTTATTGATAGTTATAAGACTTTTTATTTACGAGAACCACATACTTGTTATGGTCACACAATTTTTTATCAGAGTTCTAAAATATTACTCTTAATCAATTTTTTTATTAACTCCAAATTTACTATAGATTTCATACAAGGTTCAAAACTATCAAATTTGTCACAGTATATGAGAGAGTTTTGACTGAGATAAATGGAGTTGTAAGGGCATAAACCATTGATCTTACTCATGTGGCAATTGGGCACACTATGATCAAATTAGATTTTGGTTGAACCCTATTAATTTTGAGTTCAACTACTAGACATGTGGGCTAATATTACAAGAGTGTTTGATCTATACATTATCCTCACACTTTTGGTGCGATAGAAAGATGATTCTTATTGTTTGTGTACGTGTTGATAATCATACAAACAATGTGATCACTACAAAGTACAAGTACACTATAACTAGATTCTATGAAATTCATAACATAATATCCTATTTTTTGTATCATATGTAGCCAAACTCCTCTTTTAGAGAGAGAGTCAAATTATAAGGGTTGCTTAAGATCATCATACATGATAGAGATATCTAGTTTCTTCTTCTTCTTCGTTTTTCAGAATCTTATTAAAAAATATTAGGTACTACTCTTAAGTTTTCATCATCCTTTTACCAGCAATTTGATGGTAAAATATAAGATTAAGAAATTTATTGAAACGTCTAAATGAAAAATTATATGCAATTGAAATATATATTTTCCTATTATTGATTAGTACATAACAACAACAACATATGTAAGTAAGTCTACAGGCATTGTAACATTTTAGATTGTTTAAGGACTAAATATTAGAATGCTTATAATCTTACCTCATTACCATTACCTGTATATTCTAATTATGTTACATCATTTGTATAATATAAATATAATTTATATGATATAGCTAAAAAATATATTGAATTTCAAAAAAAAAAAAAAACACATTGTTTAAAAAATGCTTAAAGTTGGAGATTTTTAAATTTATAGTCCCAATTTATGTCTCATTAAGAAGGATGTATCACCTAACCACATGTAATTATAGCACAAGAAACAATAAAATTAACTTTTTTTAAAGCAAAAAATAAAGAAATTTGGAGTTATTTGAGAAAAAGATTGA
>NW_021511859.1:0-343 GCF_001605985.2 Dendrobium catenatum | reverse complement strand
TCAAATGTAAATTTGATTTGATTTATGTTGTAATTTCTAGTGATTTGAGATGGGATAAAATCCAATTTGGAATCCAAAGAGGAAGGGACGTCCCTCAGGGAAGAGTCCCTATCCATTTGGAGCTCCAAATTAGGATGGTTTTGAAATATCCAAAGAGAAAAGATAATAGCCCATTCAACGGGGAGTTTCTTTTCATTTGGATATCCAAACCCGACAATCCAAGAAGCAGCAGAAGGACGAAGA
Source organism: Dendrobium catenatum (assembly GCF_001605985.2). Taxonomy (NCBI): domain Eukaryota; kingdom Viridiplantae; phylum Streptophyta; class Magnoliopsida; order Asparagales; family Orchidaceae; genus Dendrobium; species Dendrobium catenatum. The sequence continues at coordinate 100 of NW_021511859.1, read as the reverse complement.
AGTGGATAACGAGAAGACCCATTCTCAAAATCACTTGAGTCTTAGGATTAGAAATGCGGGTTATTGTCAGTGGTGCCCGGCCACTTTACTTTTCTGCAAT
>NW_021511858.1:0-352 GCF_001605985.2 Dendrobium catenatum | reverse complement strand
GAACTGCTTTCAGTAGTGATACAATAATTTAGGCTTCGTTTGGGGCGACTTTCTTAAAGCTTTCTAAAACAGCTTTTAAGTATAAAAAAAATTCTTGTTCAAAAAAATTTGTACTAAAAATTTACTTTAAAAAATAATAAAATAATCATCTTAAATGAAACCTTAATGATGTAGTCATACAAACTCTCACTCCTTAGGTATATTATTTGTCTCAAACTCAAAATCTTGTAAAGAAAATCAAAGCACCCCAACATTTATCCCTCGTCGACCTTCCTATATGTGAAATATTTTCGTCATCAGTGAGATCATAGATATTACACAGCTCACCTTGTCTTGTTGGTTGAGAGCTTAG
>NW_021511857.1:0-7560 GCF_001605985.2 Dendrobium catenatum | reverse complement strand
TTCGGGCCTGTTTGAGATGGTTGCAACATTTTATAAAATTATTTGTGAAGTTCTTATCGGGAAAGTAACTTAGGTTTTGTTTGGGATAGCTTTCCTGATATTTTATTTTTCAAACAACAATCACGATTTTTATTTGGCTATAATTTAGGTTACTTTTTTGAAAAAAAGTTTAAAAAAAAAAAACAATAACAAAAATAACATCCAAATTAAATTGTGATTATTTTCTACAAAAATAAAACAGTGAGAAAACTATCCCAAATAGACATTTAATAAAAATGATATTGATATTTAAAAACAATATTCTTATTTGTAATTTGAAAACTAAATTTAAAATAATAAGAATAATATTTAATTTTGTAACCAATTAAAATATCTAGAGGTTGCTCAATATAAATAACCTCTTGAATCACCCCATTTAGGAATGCACTCTTAATATCCATTTAATACAGTTTAAAAACCCTAAAGCAAGCAAAGGCTACTAGCACCCTAATGACTTTTAGTCTAGCTACATGGACAAAAGTTTCCTCAAAATCTATTCATTCGATCTAGTTATATCCCTTCACTACTAATCTGACCTTATTTCCCACCACTATTCCAGAGTCATTCATCTTATTTTTGAAAACCCACTTTGTTCAAACCACACTCTGGTCCTTAGGTCTTTTAACTAATTTCCATACACCATTTCTTACAAATTGGTTTAGCTCTTCTTGCATTACAATGATCAAGAATTCATCAACTAGGGCATAATCTATGTTGGTGGGTTTTATCATAGTGATAAAATTTGAATGATTGCCTTCCTTCCTAAGTCAATGCCTATTTCTAACATCTTTAGATGGGTCTCCTAAAATAAATTCTTTAGGATGACTAGAAGAATATCTCCATTCTCTAGGAAATTTTTCTTAAGGTTCTGCCATATCTGCTATAGCAATTGCTTCTACCCCTTGAATGACCTCCACTTCTTCTTCTTCTTCAGGTTTAGATTTAAAGGTCCTATCTAATTCATCAAATATAATATGGGTAGACTCTTCTACTATCAGGGTCCTCTTATGCGTACTCTATAGGACTTACTCTTATGGAGTTCATAGGGTATCTATTAAGCTTGAATCTCACATTCATCCTATTTAAAACATAATAAGCAGTATTCTCTACTTCTGCCTAAAAATACCTAGGGAGTGAATACTCAACTAGTATTGCCCTAGAAGCTTTCACTAAGGCTCTATTTTTCCTTTCAGTTATTCCATTATGCTGGGGGGTCCTAGGGGTAAAGAAGTTATGTTCTATTCCTATCTTTTGATAGAAGGATTCAAGCTTATCATTTTCAAACTCTCCACCATAATCAGTATAAATTATTGAGATTTCACACCTAATTTCCTTTAAATACAGGTGAAAAAAGTTCTAAATTTCTCAAATGGCTCATTCTTATTTGCTAGTAATTTAACCAAAGTAAATCTAGAGTAGTTATCCACAATTACAAATCCATATATCTTTCCTCATAGGCTAGTTGTACTAATAGATCCAAATAGATCCATGTGAAGTATTTCTAGTGTCCTAGAACTGTTAATGTCTTTGATTGAATGAAATGAAGACCTTATTTATTATCCTAGTTGGCATGCATCATATATATGATTCTTAGTGAAGTCTAACTTAGGTATGCCTCTAACTAGATTTTTCTAGGTGATATTCCTAAGAGTCTTCATGCTCGCATGACATAGTCTCCTATGTCATAGCCATGATTCATCAATTATAGTTTTTTAAGCATAATAAATTTGAATATTCAATGTAGTTCAAGTCTAACATGTAAATATTATTAATTTGTTTTTCTTCTAATATAAATTTTCCATCTAAACTAATCATGGATTTATTAGAAAAAAAATTTATATTAATTTTTTTATCGTACAGTTGACTAGTACTTAATAAATTATACTTTAGAATATCAACTAATAAAATATTTTCAATCATAAAGTTTTTAGAGTTGCTAATTAAGTCTAAGCCCGCCACTTTCCTAGTGGTGTTGTCCCATAATGTCACCTTACCTTCTGTGTTGGCCTCTAGTGTGATGAACTACTATATATCACCAATCATATGCCTTGAGCATCCCCTATACATGTACCATATGCTCTCACTAGACCTTTTATAATAGCACCCCTATATAGTCATTCAGAGGTTAGATTTGAAAATCCAAGTGAGTTTGGATTCCACCTTATGCTCAATTGAATGAGATGAATACATGTTATGCTGTTATGAATTTAATTTAGGCCTCCACACTAAATGTGTCATAATAGTGGAATATGCAAGTGCAGGCCATATGTCCTAACATGCCACAAGAATAATAATTAACACTAGGAAATGATTTTACTAACCTAGTGGGTTATGGTTCCTCATCTTAGGTTTAGGTGATGCATGCTGTGTTGAGGGGTTATACCACTGAGCTAACGTAGGTAATGGTTTATTATTCTGAAGTGCAATGACTTTTGCTCTAAAAAATTCATTAGTATTTTCATAGCTTGTCACTTTCAGTTTTAATGCATGCTCACTACTATCTAGCTCACATGAAATTTTTTATAATTCCTTAAATGTGTTTTCTAGTTCAATTAATATGTGATGTTTTCAAAGAATCATGTGCATTAGATAAGTTAGTATGCTTCTTAATTAATGCATCAAAGTCATTTAATAAAGTCATATGATTGTTATCTAAAATAGAGTATTCGATAATTAAACTAACATGCTCTTTTTATAAATTAATGAATTCAGTATAAAGACTAGCATGTATTTTTTTAGCTTCCTATATGAATCATGAATATTTTCAAAAATAATGAGTGATTCATCATAGAAAAGTTGGAATACCTCGTCTTGATCTGATTGATCAAGATTATCAATAGCCAATAGACATACACAAGTTTGTTACCTCCTCCTCTGCTTCTATTTCTGATGATTCTGAAGTGAAGTTTGCCCAAATAGCTTTCTATGTCTTTTGATTTCCCCTCTTGAGTTTTGGCTTTTCTTCACTCTTTTCCTTGATCAAATGAGTCTTTAGGTTGGGGCATTCAGCTGGGAGGTGACTTAGTTTCCTACACTCGAAGCAAATTGTGTCAGAAGTAGCTTTATTATTTTTGTTATTTTTACCTTTGCTCCAATTGTGCTGATGATGTCCCTATTTTTTTAGGAAACTCTTGAATTATCATGTCATTAAGATGATATGGTCATCCTCCTTCATTGTAGAACTATCACTTTCTAAATTATTTGCTTTTAGTGCTACAGTTCTGTCCTTATTCTTTTCTCCTACATCACTTTGCCTTTAACTTACTCCTTGCTCGTAGGTAATAAGTGACCGAAAATTATCAATGAAATAAATATTCAAGTTTTTAGATTCAGTAATTGCAGTTATCTTGGCTTCATAAGAACTAAGTAAATAGTATAGAATCTTATTAAATTTTTTAGAGTTTGATAGTTCTCTACCTAATGCATACAAGGATATCACTATTTTGATAAACCTAGTGTACATTTAAGATACAATCTCATTAGGTTTTATGCGAAAGAGTTCATAGTCATATAGTAGATTATTTAGTCTAGACTGTTTGACTTCACTAGTTCCCTCATAAGTGATACATAATCTATCTCAAATCTCCTTTCCCGTAGTGCATATAGAAGCTCACATATAGTCTTTGGATTTTAAAGCACAAAAGAAATAATTCAAATATTTAGCATTTAACTATGCGAGTTCGCTATTCTCATAACTCTATTCAGGAAAAGGAATATTAGTTTTGACACCATTAACTACATGCGATGAAAGTGAATATCTAATTTGAATCATATGTCAAATTCTATAGTCATTTGATTATAAAAAAGTGGGCATACATATTTTCCAGAAATCAAAAGGAATATTTTCAAACAGTTGTGGACAGGTTATCGAATAACCCCCACAGTATTATGATTACCAAAATGAGTTATTGATCATTCTTCAAAAGTTTTATAAAACTTTATTTTTGAAACTCACTCTCATACCACTTAAAATTTCATGAAGGTCATTAAATCTTAAAGAACTAGGCTCACCAAGAGGGGGATGAATTGGTAATTTTAAAATTTTTTCCCAACTTCAAAATAATGATGATATATATTTTTGAAAGAATTTTCAGAAATTAAAAATATCAAATTCTAATTGATTGTTAAAGAGAACGCGTTTATCAAAAATATTAATTTAACTATAATAATATTTTGATTTACCAAAATAAAGTAATAATCACCAATTTTTCCAAACAGTTATAACAGAAATAAAATATAAGAAAAATAAAAGTGTAAAAAGAAAAAAAAATAAACTAGAGATTTTTATAGTAGTTTAGTCAACCTTAACTAACATCTACTCCTCGGAATCCTCCACTCTGAATATTGCACTAATCATTAAGTGACTCTTCTTTTGCTCCTATAGCAAGGCGGAGAAGCCCTTTTCAGACTCACTTTCACCAAATCTAATAAGATGGAGTGTCTGACACTATATCACCCTTTCGGTGATGGTAGTAAACCTTGACTCATTTTTTCTCCCTCTTGAAGAAGATAGAGAACATCAGCTCCTTTTTCTCCCTCTTGGGGAAGGCAAAGAACCTTAGCTCATTTTTATCCCTCATGGATAAGGCATAGTACCTCGAGGACTTGACCTAGAAGCCTCTCTCCTAAGAGATTTTCCAAAGACTCACTAAGGCCACAGGAGGAGTAAGGGTGTGGCTAGCTCAGAGCAACCATATGATCCCCTCACACTCCTTCTCCCTCAGGACCTTCTCCTTCAGCAATCACATAATCCTCACACCATTAAAAAGAGAATTTTTGAAACATTCTTATGTATTGGGCTTCAAGAAACACAAAAAAATTAAGTTAACCGTCACTATTCATACCGTACAATTCATGTTCAGACAATATGATCAATTTAAAACTAGTCTAGTCAAGTACAATGTAAATAATTATTCATGAAAAATGTTTAATTAATTTAAACACATCGTACAGTATGATCCATAGATCATTTAATATGATTTGTTTTATTCCCTCTATTCGTATAAGATAATTCCTAGGACACCTGAAAATTATCTTTACTATTCATCACGTACTACTATCATCGTACTGTACAGGTAATTGATTTCAAGTAGATCATCAAGAATGATATGAACATCGTACAAAATGATTAGTTCAAAAAAAATCATGGGTTCCTTTGGTACAATCTTTGGGATGATCAAATTTCATCTTATGCGTACTCTATAGGACTTACTCTTATGGAGTTCATAGGGTATCTATTAAGATTGAATCTCACATTCATCCTATTTAAAACATAATAAGCAGTATTCTCTACTTCTGCCTAAAAATACCTAGGGAGTTAATACTCAACTAGTATTGCCCTAGCAGCTTCCACTAAGGCTCTATTTTTACTTTCAGTTATTCCATTATGCTGGGGGGTCCTAGGGGTAAAGAAGTTATGTTCTATTCCTATCTTTTGACAGAAGGATTCAAGCTTATCATTTTCAAACTCTCCACCATAATCAGTATAAATTATTGAGATTTCACACCTAATTTCCTTTAAATATAGGTGAAAAAAGTTCTAAATTTCTCAAATGGCTCATTCTTATTTGCTAGTAATTTAACCAAAGTAAATCTAGAGTAGTTATCCACAATTACAAATCCATATATCTTTCCTCATAGGCTAGTTGTACTAATAGATCCAAATAGATCCATGTGAAGTATTTCTAGTGTCCTAGAACTGTTAATGTCTTTGATTGAATGAAATGAAGACCTTATTTATTATCCTAGTTGGCATGCATCATATATATGATTCTTAGTGAAGTCTAATACAAAATGATTAGTTCAAAAAAAATCATGGGTTCTTTTGGTACAATCTTTGGGATGATCAAATTTCATCTTAGTTAATCGTTTGGTATGATCAATATCATACAATACGATCAACTATCATTAATTAAACTATAATTTAATTAATTAATTATAGGGGTTAATTTTAGCAAGATTTTAAATATTTGTATAGTACAATTAATATCATATAGTATGATTAATTCAAAAATTAAATTTCAAAATCTTACTTAAATTAATCTTACGGCTAGGAATTTTAGATCTTACATTAGTACGATTATTTCACAAAAAACTAATTTTATAATTAATCGTTAAGCCCATTCTTTCTATACTGATCGTACAATACAATTGTAAGTCATACAGTATGATTAGTACCAAAGTTTTAACTTTTAAAATTTATCTCACTCCATTTGTGTGTGTGTGCGGTAACCCAATTATATACTCTCTTATATAGCCAGACTAAAGAAATAGAAAATAAAGTAAAATAAAATTACAGACTTTGTTTACTTGACATTCTTATTTTACATATTATTGAGCTTTCAGTAGCCTTGAGTAGTGGATGTCTTACCTATAATGTTAGTGCTCACATAACATTTAATGAGAAAAGTAATAATTCAATCAATAATATTTGTCATCATCAAAATCACATACTATGAATTCTGGATTGCAACATATATCTCGATAGTTAATATTTTGGGCTGTTACAATTGATATCAGAGAAATACACCTGCTAGAAGATAGGAACTAAGTACCATACAAGACAAAGTGTTATGCCATAGGAGCCACCTTCTGAACCCTAAATGGGACAAAGTGTTATGGGGTGGGAGCCACCACTTGAACTTATAGGGGTTACATCTAGAATTATATGTACCCGGTGGATGATTTTTGGGATAATGATAGTGACGAGGACATAAATTATTTTAGTGGGGGAGATTGTGAAACCCCTTAAGTAAAAGATGATAAACTCTTAAATATTGAGGAACCTTTTAATGTAATTATTGGAATTTGAACATTATTCGATTATGATTGTAACATGTAATATGAAATCTAGCAATATTTATGATTTAGAATATTATGCAATTAAACTCGAACATGATTTGAAACCTTTATTATTAGTTTATATCTTATCCATATTATAACTTATAGTTGTCTCGGTGATTTCATTGAAACCTAAATAATGGAAAGTATAATAACAATAAGATTGAGTAGATGGTGGTTGAAAAATCAAGAGTGTCACTGTAAAGATTTATTATTAACTTTCCATTCAACTTTCTTTACTAATGCATAATTTCTAGCCTTGACAAAGCTAGTCACTTTCCATTCAACTTTCTTTACTAATACATAATACTTGGGGAATTCATCTATCTCACTATAAATGGTTCAACTCTAGCTTCACATCTTAAAAGTCATAGAATCTTAAATTTGAACACTCTTCTTCATTAAAGTTAGCATTTTCATAGGCTTTTCAAGAATACCAAAAACATCAAATTATCTAAATTATTTTCTTATCACTCTTAACTCAATGTGTGATTTGAATAGTGAAATGCCTTTCTACACTATGGTTAGAATTGACATCTACATATATAATAAACCAACTTAAATGAATCAATTTCACATAAAATAATAATTAAAAAAAAGGGGATGGTTCGAATCATGTTAAAGCCACATTCAAACTATATAAGACCCACATTTAAATCAATTTGAGAATGATTTGAGCAT
>NW_021511856.1:0-276 GCF_001605985.2 Dendrobium catenatum | reverse complement strand
AAAACTTAAGACAAGACTAACGACTTGACTAAACTAACAAACTCTGACTTGACTTGACACAACTTTGACAAACACTGATTTGAAAACAAAACTCGACAAACCAACCAACCTTGGACTTCCTAACTTGCTCTGATATCAAAATGATGCAAGCAAAAGATATAGGCTCCCTATATTTTATGCTCGACAAAACGGGGGCGGACTTCTACCGGGGAAATTGAGAAAGAGACGAGAAGAGGGACGAACAAACTCTTACATTTCAAATTAAAGAAACAAAAA
>NW_021511855.1:0-1195 GCF_001605985.2 Dendrobium catenatum | reverse complement strand
AAATGTCTAAATTGAATTATATTTTTGATAAATTCTTTTTACTTACAATGTTATATCACTTCTTAAATTTTATGATTTTTTATGATTTACCTAATATTATTAGTTTTAGATTTCATACCTTATGTCAATCACCATTTAGACTAAATTTTTAAATGAATTTCATATAATTACTTACATTTGTTGTCTATTTCTTCTTCACTTTTTGTTGTTGTCAAAAAGGAGAAGAAATTATTATGTGTTTGTATGTTTTTCTTGTATTTTGATATTGTGTCATTTGACTTATATTATTGTGCTTATTTTATTATCTTTTTTTTATTTTTGTTAAAAATTTTTGAAAAACAAAAAATTGTGTTCTTTGGTTCAAAATGCATCATTATTTTCATGTATACATCAATTCAGGGGGAGTTTAGGAGATTTGTTTAACTTTAAATCATACAAACAATAATTGTTTTGCCATCATCAAAAAGGGAGAGATTGTTAAGATAGTTATTATTTGCATGCCTTGCATTTTTGCAACTTATATAGTTTTGATGATTCCAAATATTATTGTTCAAATGTGTAGTTATCTCCTAACAATTTTAGAAGATTTGTATTTGCTCTTATGTGTACTAACATTTCAGGAAATCGAACTCCAGACTGCGATGACTTCAAATCAAATTCAATATGAGATACTTTATGAATTTGAAGCATGTACTTTTCTTTGAAATAAAATTGAAAGAGAGTGATTGTAATTTGAGTGAATAAAAACATACACACACACATAAGGAGATCATATAAAATTTATACTGATCATACGGGACGATATCTGTTCATACTGGATGATCAGATAGTTATCTCCTATTGAGCACATGGAACGAATAAAAACTGGCTTGAACAATTTTTCAAAGTCCTATTCGTCCAGGACGAAATTAAATATCGTCCAGGATGATTTATCATCTGTAAAATTTTCATCCAGATGAAATTAAATTATCGTATATGACGATTGGTCCTCTGTAAAAATTTCATCCAGATGAAATTAAATATCATCCAGGACGATCTGTTCTTTATAAAATTTTCGTCCAGACAAAATTAAATTATCGTACATGACGATTGGTCCTCTATAAAATTTTTGTCCAGAAGAAATTAAAAATCAACCAGGACGATCGGTCCTCTGTAAAAATTTCGTCCAGACGAACAAATTTTTGTCCAGACGATT
>NW_021511854.1:0-214 GCF_001605985.2 Dendrobium catenatum | reverse complement strand
CCAGTGCACAATGTCCATCACTCCCTACAAGGCCACCAGCTTACAGTGGATTTATTTTTCTTTAGGCTTCGTTTCAGACAACTTTTTATTACTTTATGAATCAATTTTTTATTACAAAAATTAAAACTTTTGTACTAAAAAACTGCTTCAAAGAAATACACAGATTGGACCTTTGGAATTACAGTAGACCAAAGATAAGGGGCCGCACCCTTTA
>NW_021511853.1:0-247 GCF_001605985.2 Dendrobium catenatum | reverse complement strand
ATATCAGGATGACGAAGCTATGACTCCTCATCTTTAACTGTCAGTCTGGGGAATGTCATTCCTTTCTAACAAAGAGTAGTCAGTGCACTCTATATCTTGTTTGAGTAGTACCAATATCCACAACAACATCAGGAATAGTAAGGGGAAAAGTCCCACACAACGCTATGCTTTTAGCACCACCTATTAATATCTTCTCAATAATGGAAGATATTTTTTTCAAAATAAGGCTTTACATAATATTTGATTG
>NW_021511852.1:0-296 GCF_001605985.2 Dendrobium catenatum | reverse complement strand
TTGAAGTCAATCTTCAAGACTTGGAGAGATGAGGGAGGGGGCTATTTGATAGAGCTACAGCAAGTGGGCAGGGAGGCAGAAAGAGAGCCAGAAGCCATACCTGAACTGGTCTAGGATCTTCTACAGCAGCACTCCACCGTGTTTCAGATGCCCAAGGGACTACCACCTATCAGACCAAGGAGCATGTTATTGTGATGAAAGCCAGGGTAGCACCCATCAGCGTGCGACCCTACAGATATCCTCATGCTCAGAAGGAGGAGATTGAGAGGCTGGTGACAGAGATGTTGGAGGCTCAG
>NW_021511851.1:0-209 GCF_001605985.2 Dendrobium catenatum | reverse complement strand
AATAATTAAAAATATAAATTAAATCTAAAATAATTCCAAAGTCTTATAAACATCATTTTAGGGCATTCATGATATCCCATGATAATTTCAAGTAGATTGTATTTGATTTGGTTCCAAAATTAAAAATAGCCTTAATTCCATAATTAAATAATTCAATATTATTAATTGATTCTCAATAAATTATAATTAAATAAAAAAATCCTATAATG
>NW_021511850.1:0-238 GCF_001605985.2 Dendrobium catenatum | reverse complement strand
GTGAATTGGTGTTTTTAAAATTCTCAAATAAAAAAAAAAACGATCTAAACCAAATAATCACCCACATAAAATAAACTGTAAAAATTAAATGCATAATTTTAATAAGAAAGAACACACTAAATTTTAAGGTGGTTTGGTCAATGTGACCTACGTCGACTCCCCAAAGCCTTTTCTCAAGATATTGCACTAAACTTTGTGACTCTCATTTTGCTCCAATAGCAAGACAGAGAAGCTTTTA
>NW_021511849.1:0-897 GCF_001605985.2 Dendrobium catenatum | reverse complement strand
TTTGTTTTTATTTATTTGTGTTTGTATTTGCTTTAATTGTTTTTTCCCTTTTTACCCCTTACTTAAGGGTGGTCATGTGGAAGCCCAAAGGACGAATTCGTCTTTTATTTTCGTCCATTGTATGAGGCTATATTTTGCCCTTATGTTCTCTTTTGAAGGTTAATGATAGAATGATAAAAAAATTTTATGCATTATGAGTTCTTGTGAGAGCTTGAGAGGAGATAGAGAGAGATCCCTTGGGGAGGGAAGCGGATCACCACCAACCTTGGGAGAGTCTGGGTTCGTGGCTAGTTTTATCTTTTATTTTCTTTCGAATCTCCCTCCCTCCGTCTTCTCTCCAACCCACGGCCCACCCCCACCACAACCTGCCAGCCTCCTCCGCCAAGTTCCACCGCCGGCCAACCACAAGCCCTCCTCCCCTTAGACTTTGGGCTAGCACCCCTAGCTCTCCACCCCACCCAACCCCACCTCCTTTCACCCAAAACTGATGGGCAAACCATCCAAACCGCCCTTAAGGATTCTCCATTAAAGCTTGTGTTCAAACATTTCCAATTGGGTCTTCCTAAGATAGGAAACCTATTTAATTCATATTCAAATTTAATTTGAATTTGAATTGTTTCCTAAATTACAAAAAAGAATGGTGGAAGCACCAGTGATGAGACTTCCTGATTTCTCCAAAGTCTTCAAAGTGACCTGCGATGCTTCGGGGGTCGGAATTGGAGGAGTCCTATCTCAGGAAGGTCACCCGGTAGCTTCTTTAAGTGAAAAACTAAATGACATACGACAACGTTATTCCATATATGACAAAGAGTTTTATGCAGTGATCCAATCTCTTTGATATTGGCGACACAACTTGCTCCCACAAGAGCTTGTTATTTTTTCGGATCAAGAGGCCCT
>NW_021511848.1:0-334 GCF_001605985.2 Dendrobium catenatum | reverse complement strand
CTCCACCAGGACCCTCGCCAGAGAAGGTCTAGATCCAATAGATGTAGAATTATCAACTTTTAAAGGACGGCCAAACATCGAAGCCAATGCATGAAGGATACGAGGGGCAAAGAGGTGTGGTCGCAAACTGGGAAAGGCAAACCAAATAGGAATAACCGGAGACTCAACCCCGACATCAAGATCCGGCGACCATTTAGTAAGTTTCAAATAACAGTTATTCACCAAATAAGATCTATGACTGAACACTCTACTATAATCCAAATCATTAGAAAGCTTAATGAGAATATGAGATTGATCCAGAACAGTTACAGAGAAATCAGCGTTAAGTTTCAAG
>NW_021511847.1:0-243 GCF_001605985.2 Dendrobium catenatum | reverse complement strand
AATCGTCGCGCGTATCATTGTCGATGCACACCCTGGATAGGATTAATATAATCATTTTGTTTAAGGAATTGATACAGTACTTGAACTAACACAATTTATATTAATTAATTACCTGAGCGGGGGGATGTATTCGGAAGCAGGGATGTAGTGAGGATCAAAGTAAGGGTAACCGTGAGCCATTATTTAGTAGCAAGCTCGCGGTGGAGAAAGAAGTTCTGCTTGATGGGAACTATGAAGACGAAT
>NW_021511846.1:0-412 GCF_001605985.2 Dendrobium catenatum | reverse complement strand
CAGCTTAAATTGTTTGCTCTATTACAAATTAACTTCCAAACGGCTGAATCACCATGCTTAAATTCAGCCACCCAAGGCCAATTTCCATACTTCTATTTCATACATCTATGAAATAAAGTTCTCGGTTTGCTAATAAAATCCCATGCAATCCGAGATCTTAGGGGTCCAACCCAATTAACATTTGCATGAAACCCAAGTCCCCCCACCCTCCTTGGTTTGGATATACTTTCCCAAGAGGCATTGTGAATACCTTTGTGATTAGTATCAGCATCCCAGAGAAACCTTCTACACAGTTTCTCTACATCATTTAAAACAGCCCTTGGAACAAGTGAGTGAGTCACCAAGTAAACACTAGAAGGTAGTAACACCGAGTTTATCAATGTTACCCTACCTTCCATATAGAGGTGTCTAA
>NW_021511845.1:0-321 GCF_001605985.2 Dendrobium catenatum | reverse complement strand
TCGTCCGGTACGAATAGTTATCTCAAAAGTCAGTTTCAAAAACTGCAGAACTTTGCTAGAAACTGCCATAGTCGGTTCCCATCGTCCTGGACGAATTGGACTTCGTCTGGACGAAATATTTACAGTGAGAAACTCGTCCTGGGACGAAAAATGATTTCGTCTGGACGATCATTCCTTAGAAAAATTTTTCAGTTAAGTTCCCGTCCGTTCCATTGCTCTTACAAGGAGATAACTTATCTGATCATCCCGTACGAATAATGTTCGTCCCGTACGAACAATGTTCGTCCCGTACGATCAGTACAAAAACTTTTTCAAGATCTC
>NW_021511844.1:0-2883 GCF_001605985.2 Dendrobium catenatum | reverse complement strand
TTAATACTTTTTCAAAACTATATTTTTCAATCAAACATGTGCTAGGTTTCAAGCTGACCCCAAGGAATCCCACCAGACTACAATTAAGAGAATTTTTAGATACCTTTTGGGGACCCAAAGCTTAGGGATTTGGTATCCGAGTCATAACACTTCTTTTGAGATTATTGGATTTTCTGACTCTGATTTTGCAGGATGCAAGGTAGATAGAAAAATCACTTCAGGAACTTGTCAATTCATAGGACAATCTTTGGTCTCATGGTCTAGTAGGAAGCAAAACTCTATTGCACTTTCCACTGCTGAAGTTGAGTACATTGCTCTTAAAAGTTGTGTGGCCCAAGTCCTTTGGTTGAAACAACATGTATTGGATTTAGGATTACCTGTAGGCACCATTTCAATCTTTTGTGACAACACTAGTGCCATTTGCATCTCTAAGAATCATATCCAACATTCAAGTACTAAACACATTGACATTAGGCGTCACTTTATTAGAGATTATGTGAGTAAGGGAGACATTGAGTTACACCATGTGACAACTGAAAACCAACTGACTGACATTTTTACTAAACCACTGGCCTTCGACACTTTCAGCTCCTTAAGGACCAGATTGGGTGTGATTGACATAAATGCATGAACTTGATATTTTACTTGCTTTCTTTTGCTTTTGTTTTTTTTTTCTTTTATTTGCTTTTCTTTTTACTCTTTATTTTCTTTTCTTCTTTTTGCTTTACTTTTAGTTTTTGTTTGGTTTATTTTACTTTATTTTTTTTTAATTTGGTTTTCAAAATCATCGTTGAAATGATATCATATGTCTTGTCCTTACTTTTGAAAATTTGTAGTTAATATTTTACATCTCTTAATATATTAGATGGTAAAAATATATCGTTAATTGTGTCTCTTTCTCTAAACCTATTTTAGTGGCATAGTTTTCTTTTCTAATCAAAAATCTATTTCAAATTAACGATTGTGTATGAAATTAAGATCTTTTCTAACATTGCTACAGCAAATCTATCTTGTATTTATAATGATCAAAATATTTTTGTCACATCAAGATTCCTCAGTACCCTTGTCATTGGTTATTGATTCTGTTTTGTGGATTGTTCTTCCCTATATTAGAGAGAGAGAGAGCTCATATTCTCTAATATCTAGAAGATATACTAACAACTAAGGTTATTTAAAAGTTTTTGAAAAATAATGGAGCTTGTAAAAATAAAAATAAAAAAAAATTGGCTAATGTTGCCAATAAAAGATGCGCAATGACGTCGAATTGAAAAAAATACACAAAGTGTATCAAAAATCAAAAGATGTGCAAAGCGCCAATCAATTGACAAGAGGCAAAAAATGCGCTCACCAAAAGCAAGCTCTCCTCTCCTTTCAAATCTTTTAAAACTTAGAAGATTTCATATATCAAAGGCTTGATTTCGAGTGTTTTATAATTGTGACAAATTTACTTTAGTATATTATTCTATAAGATATTTTTTCTTAAACCAAGTGATGAATGAATCCTTTTTCTCACATCCAATTGAATTTTTGAGTTAGGTCATTAATTTCAAAAGATTATTTTACCCTAAAAGAAAGTCCAAGATAAGGGTAGTCATGATCGGATATTCTACTGTATGTTTGGATTTTTGATGTTGACTAACTCATTAACTTACAAATTTTTAAAAATCAATCACATGGAATACTACATCTTGTTCATGCCTTGGTTAAAAAAAAATGTTTACTTTGTTTCTTAGTTTCCTCCTTCTTTTTGAGATGTTAAAAGGGGGAGATGGGTCTTTTGTATGCTTGCACTTTTGATTCCATATTTTACACTACTATTTTTGAAATAATTGTCAAAGTGTTTGCCATCATAAAAAGGGGGGAGATTGTTGCAAATTTGGTTTCATGGATTATGTTTTGATGATTATCAAACACTCTTGCTTCTTTTCGACTGCCTTTTTACTACTAACATTTTCAAGATTCAAAGATCAAACGGAAATCATAACCAGCTCAAGACGGGGTAAATTAGGGTTGAGTCAGTCTGTAATTTTATTTTTTTTCCTTTCTTGAGTTAATTGTAAATGTTTGAAGTGATTGATGTTAAGTAACCCTACACACACACTTGAGAAATTTAGAATTTCTATTTTTACTCACATCGTCCCGGACGATATTTATATCGGCCTGGACGATCGAGTTCAAAACAGAAACTCTAATAAGGAATTCTTAATTAAGGCAGCCATCATTAGCCGATCAGCCCGGACGATACTTGTATCTGCCAGGACGATAGGCTCAAAACAGAAAGAAATAGCCGCCATAATCAATTTAGGTATTCTGTATTTTTGAAAATCGGCTAGCACGATCTTGGATCGGCCTAAACGGTATTGCAAAATTATGCCTAAATTTATCCAGAAATTAAGGAAGTAATTAAGGATGATTAATACAATCACATCATCCTGGACGATCGCAAGATCGGCCAGGACGAGCTATTCTAAAATCCTTAGTTGCTCCTGGACGAAAAATAACGATCAGACCAAATTGTGGTCGGTGTTCTGGCCGATCGAGATCGGCCATCTCAAATTCCGGGCGATGCTCTAGACGATTTTCCTCTGATTTGAACTAATAGTCCGGGACGATTAAGCCAATTTTCAATCGTCCAGTTCATTTTCAGAGCGGTGTTCTGGCCGATCATCTGTGATTTGAACTGATCGTACAGGCCGATATTATTATCGTCCTGGATGATAAAGTTGCTAACTTACAATTATTGAGCTCCTTTGAAGCTCTTCTATTTAAGAGATTTTGTTCAACGTTTTTGAACTTCCTTGACTGCTGTCTTGACCTGAGAAAATCTAAAGGAGTGAGAGAGAGAGAGAGGGAGGGAGAGAGAGAGGATCTTGTGAGGGGGAG
>NW_021511843.1:0-330 GCF_001605985.2 Dendrobium catenatum | reverse complement strand
AGGAAAAAGGAGATGACAAAGCAAAATACAAGAAAGAAAAGATAAAGACACAAAAAGCATTTTGGACCGACTCTGCCTTAGAATCGTCAGAAGAAGAAGCAAAGGAGGAGGTAACAAATTTGTGTCTTATGGCTAATGATAATCTTGATCAATCGGATCAAGATGAGATATGCCAACTTTCATATGAAGAATTACTACTTATTTTTGAAAATATCAATGACTCGTATAGGAAGTTGAAAAAGATGCATGCTAAGCTTAATGTTGAATTTAGTTCTTTATAGTCTGAGCATGCAAAGTTGTTTAAAGAAAATTCTGATTTAGATAGAGATC
>NW_021511842.1:0-223 GCF_001605985.2 Dendrobium catenatum | reverse complement strand
GAAGTACGCTACTGGCCTGTGATTCTGCATCAACACTGCCCCTAACCCATATCCTGAGGCATCTGTCTCTACTACAAAAGACTGATCAAAGTCTGGAAGAGCTAGAACAGGGACCGTCGTCATGGCATCTTTCAACCTCTCGAATGCCTGGGTGGCCGCCTCTCCCCAGCAAAAATTATCCTTCTCCAGCTGCTCAGTCAAAGGCCAGGCAATGGTACTGTAT
>NW_021511841.1:0-653 GCF_001605985.2 Dendrobium catenatum | reverse complement strand
GGTTCTGATGGGCGACCCAGATGGCGCCACGTGTCATGCAGGACGGCGGGCTGGGGCTAGCGGTCACGCCAGACCGCGGGAAGCTGCCGATCTGGACCGTTGATCGGTGAGATCAACGGTCACGCACGCTCGCCCCGCTGTACCGAAACCCTAAACGCAAAAACGTCTCGTTCTCCCTCGATACTTGATGGAATTTGACGAAATTTTAAACCTAGAATCTAGGCATGAACAGAAACTATGGGGAACTATTGGATTTATAAAATTTGAATCCTAAAGAAAACTATTTAGATCTAAGTGTTTAACCTATTCTAAGGGTTTGCGCGAGATTTTACCGTCCGATCTTCGAATTCTCGACACGGTTGAGCTTGTAGACTGTCCTCGTAAGTTTTCCTAGTTGAAACCACGATCAAACGGGCGCTGGATTAGTGAGATCGAAGCCTTGACCGTCTAAGCCCTCAGGTCGCCGGGATTTCGCCGCCGGCGGGGTCTAACTGTCGGGATTCGATGGGAGAAGATGGAGGAAGGAAGTGGGAGCTCTCACCGAAAATTTGGAGGCCTCAGGTTGTCTCTCCAAAGAGTAAGAGCAAAAAGATCTAAAAAAAGACCTAATTTTGGATATTTAAACATCCCAACCCTATCACCAACGGCTTGGA
>NW_021511840.1:0-256 GCF_001605985.2 Dendrobium catenatum | reverse complement strand
TCATCTCCCATCGCTTCTAGAAGGAGATCTTGAAAGAAGAAGTTTCTGAGGCAAAAAACTTAACCCCTCAGCCTATAAGAGAGAACAAGAAGTATGTCAAACAACCTGCCACCTCAGTACTAGTTGATGGGTATCATTGGGTGCCACGCCTTCCATCTACTAAAATGGAAGGTATTGTGTTGACTGAATCCGAGAGAGGCCACCATTCTGTTGGTAGAGCCCCGGTACCCCCTCCTAACCCAGTAAAGTTGGCCTC
>NW_021511839.1:0-303 GCF_001605985.2 Dendrobium catenatum | reverse complement strand
ATGAGGAAAGGATTCCTCATTCGCCTTAGAAAGGAAGATTTCTGAGGCATTCCTATTCGGCTTCTTCACTAACACCTTTTGTCTTTTGCTTGAGGAGGTCATTGACAATTTGAAGTAGAAAGAGATTGAAAGAGAAGTTTGGAAGTGTGATTGTTGAGTTAGAAAGCCTTCATATTTAAAGAAAAATGATACGTTCGTCCTGGACGAAAACAGTTTGTCCTGGGCGAAAATCATCATTCGTCGGGACAAAAATATTTCGTATATATGATCCATTTCGTCCAAAATGTAATGGCTTTTCGTAAT
>NW_021511838.1:0-266 GCF_001605985.2 Dendrobium catenatum | reverse complement strand
CTGGAGCATCGGTAATACCCTAAATGCATTATCAATTGGTTTAATTGAGGTTATACACGCAAATCAAGGCGGTCCAGTGTAAGAATTAGCCTCGATGTTACTCAAACGACGTCCGATCGTGAAATGGACTATGTTGTTGTGTTCGGAACACCCTCAATACCTTGAATACACTATCAATTTATTTAATTGAGGTTGTGTACGCAAATCGAGGCATTCCCAGGTAAAAATAACCCTCGATGTTGCTCAAACGACGTCCGATCGCAAAA
>NW_021511837.1:0-503 GCF_001605985.2 Dendrobium catenatum | reverse complement strand
AAGATCTTGAAAAAGTTTTTTACTGATCGTACGGGACAAACATTGTTCGTACAGGACGATCAGATCAGTTATATCCTTGTAAGAGCAATGGAACGAACAGGAACTGAACAAAATTTTTTTTTCTTAAGTCCTGATCGTCCAGACGAAATTATTTTTGTCCCAGGACGAGTTGCTCTCTGTAAAAATTTTGTCCAGACGAATTCATGTTCGTCCAGGACGATGGGAACTGACTATGGTAGTTTCTTGCAATGTTCTGCAGTTTTTGGAACCAACTTTTGATATAACTGTTCGTACCGGATGAAATTTATTCGTACGGGACGAACCTATTTTGTCCAGGACGAAGTTGGTTCGTACAGATGCACAAATGGTTCGTACGAGACAGTTTTTTACACAGTTCGTCTGTACTAACTCAATTTCATACGGGACGATCCAGTGCACAGAAAAACATGTTTTTAGAAGTGTTTTTAATGGTTTTTCATGTCCTTTCTATATAAGGAGTCCTA
>NW_021511836.1:0-220 GCF_001605985.2 Dendrobium catenatum | reverse complement strand
TCTCGTAATTAAATGGTTTTAATCTTTAATTAAAACCTTAATTAACAGGTGGCGGGCTCAGATTCATCCAGCGGAGAGCAGAGACAGCGGGCAAACATTTGCAAATGATTGCATGGCGATGCTGTTGGGTCCCGCATCACTTAAACACGTCGTCAGATATCGTCCACCGTTGGATCGCCCGAGTTTTGGAACGAACGGCCTGGATGCAGCCGGACGTTCG
>NW_021511835.1:0-204 GCF_001605985.2 Dendrobium catenatum | reverse complement strand
TGCTTATCGAGCTTTAAACAAACAAGCATGAACGAGCTATAAACGAGTTCTACTTTTAGATGTTCATTAACTTAACAAAAGAACATTATCGAGCTTCCTAACAAACGATTACATCGAGCATGTTTGCTAATATATTTAACGATTTTTTTAAAACTATCAAACAAACACGTTAATTCCTATTTTTAAGAATAAAGGTGATGCACA
>NW_021511834.1:0-942 GCF_001605985.2 Dendrobium catenatum | reverse complement strand
AGGATTTTTACGTGGAAAATCATGGAAAGAGAAAAAAATCACGAGGTCACGCCCAGTTGAAATAACTCCACTAGTGTTTGTTTGAAAATACAAGAGGCTGATTCATCCTTAAAATTTAGGACGATCAGATTACAATGCTTCACTTCCGGATTGAAATCCATTCACAACATTGGGCAGAGTTTTGGCTTCACTTGGAGATCGGGCGGAATTCTAACGTCACTTGAGCGTCTCATGGGCGTTGGGGAGAATTCTGGTGTCACTTGGACACCTGGCAGTATTCCAGTGTAACTCTGGCGTCCGGCGGAATTCCGGCGTCACTCGGGCGTCGGGCAGAATTCCGGCGGTGGTCGTGGAGGAGTTCTTCCTTCCAATCCTTATCTTCTTCTTCTCTTCTTCTTGCTTCTAGCTTAGGACCCCTCTCATGAAAAATGAGGGGCTTATTTATAGATTTTCTGGAGTGGCATGGCCCATAAATAGATGAGGGATCAGGAGCAAATATAGAGTGGTTCGGATGAACGGTCGATATTGAATCCTTCGATCATGGACAGTTTATCAGACATTTGATGGTCTTAATGAATTCGGAATTTGCAGATCTTGGGCTCTTTAGATTTGTCTCGTCGAGCCGCTCGATTTGACTATAAGCTCGTCAAATTCAAAAACCGTTTGGTGACTCAAATTGTGGTACGAACTTTCCAACAGCGCTTCGGGTCCTTGATTTGGACTTATTTGGGCCCGGATTGAGTCGAATTTGGTGTCGTTGGGTTTGTATTTCCGAGACACTCAGTTTGACTATAAGTTTGTTGAAATCACAGTTCAGGTGATCCCGAATTTAATTTTTGAAGTTTTCGGTTCGATTTTGCCTCGAGATTCGTGCCCGGTCAAGATAATTTTTTGCCTAACCCTACTATTTTAACATGATTGCTTATTTCTCTTTTGTGACTA
>NW_021511833.1:0-245 GCF_001605985.2 Dendrobium catenatum | reverse complement strand
TCAAAGCTACAAATAGTAATATGTAAAAATTACACAATATAAATATATTTAAAATATTAACAATTAAGAAAAAAATTTCAAAAAGATCATAACTTTTTTAATTTATTTTGACATGAGTATATATAATATTCAAATAAATAATCAATTAATTTTTACATTGTATTAATCTAAAGATAAATCTAAATATTTAAAAACTATTATGATATTAGTCTCACTTTTATAAAAAAAAAAAATTTAAAAGAAGT
>NW_021511832.1:0-263 GCF_001605985.2 Dendrobium catenatum | reverse complement strand
ACTGAGTTTAGTACAATACTCAGAGGGTGCCTCCGAGGAGTGGACGTAGGTCAAGGTTTGACTGAACCACTATAAATCTGGTGTATTCTTCCCTTTATTATTTCCTTATTTAATTTCCGCACTTTAATTTCTATGGTGAATCTTTATTTGTGTTTTGTTTACCAATTCACCCTTTTTCGTTAGCCTTGGGACTAGTTCATAAGGGCCTAAAATCCCTAACAAACTTTCAAGGTGACGCTGTGGCGCTAAAGCCTAGTGGAGAC
>NW_021511831.1:0-1337 GCF_001605985.2 Dendrobium catenatum | reverse complement strand
AAATTTTTAGCTAAAAAAAAAAATTTGGACTAAAAAGCTGCTTTAAGAAGTAGTAAAAAGTTGTCTCAAATGAATATTTCTTATTGCTTCTTTAAAAAAGCGGTTTTTTAGTAAAAAAATTTTAATTCAAAAATTTTTTGTACCAAAAAGTTGCTTTAAAAGCAATAAGAATTCTAGGCTTCATTTGATAAAGCTATCCCTATGGCTTCGTTTGGGATAGCTTTCTTACAGCTTAATAAAACAATTTCTTTGTATAAAATTTTTTTAATGTGAAAGTTTTTTTAACTAGAAATCATAAAGTAATAAAAAAGCTATATCAAACTAAGCCTAAAATTGTAAATTAAAACTTCAAAATTATCTTATTTTTTTTTTAGCACTAAGTAAAAGCTTAGTGGTTTTAGAAGAGAAAACACACCTCATAAACTTTAACAAGAATATCATTGCTAAAAGAAGCTATAGATGATGATACCTGAGGGGAGTATTGTATTTGCATCAAATGCTAAGCTCACCCAACCCTGAGAAATCTCTAGACACTAGAAGACAAGGGTTGCTTCATAAAATCGTTGCAGCAATAGTTGTGATTCACAATAATCTTTTTTTTTAGGGGATTTATGTATATATCACTTTAAGTATTTCATCTTAGTCTATTAATTAGGAGCTTTGACGACCAACCAAAAAATCTTGAATTTAAAATTTGTGTATGTACTGTGTGTATGAGTTTGCCTTAATTGACCTAAAAATACAAAAAAAAAAAAAAAAAAAAAAAAAAAAAAAAAAAAAACTTATGTATCACTTTATACATTCAAAATTTTAATATTTCATATCTACCACCTATAAAAAAATTTTAATATCAAATATGTCACTCATATAGTTAATTTCTATCACCTATAGCTCCCTATAAATTTTAATATTTTATTTCTTGTATTTATATTTGATCTATGGGTGGTATGCAAAAAAAATTTAAATTTTAAATGTTAGATATATAAATAACATAATATATTGTAATATGTATGTAAATTCTTCTTTTTCAGGGAGGTTTTATTAAAACAAATAAAATATCGGCACATGAAGCATATCATTTCCGCTACCCAATATTCCTTATTTTAATAATTCTTTGTTCATAAATTAAAATTATGATAGAAATAATATTATGAAATAAGACCTATTTGTTTTTGAGTACGATATTACATTTCAAATTTTTTTACTTAAAGTCATCAGATTGCACTGTTCTTTTTGATGGATTACGGAGTGAAACTGAACGGCCGCTGCGACGAGATGGGAATAGATGATCCTAATATTGTATTGATCCATGAATACAAGTCAGATACAACATGCAA
>NW_021511830.1:0-246 GCF_001605985.2 Dendrobium catenatum | reverse complement strand
TTTAGTGGGCTATCATTATTTTTATATAAAATAAAACCTATGCATATTGATAATGCTTGCTAGTTTTGTGTGTAACACATGTCGTTGACCGCGTAGTCCAACACGTGCCCCATAATCATAAAATTGGGAATAATCTAGTACTTGATACTTCTCCATGCTTGGTGCCAGTCAATGCACATAATCAAGGTTCCTTGATGAATTTAGTAACAGAGTAAAAATTTTCTTGCTTAGCCTGACTAAGCAATG
>NW_021511829.1:0-1555 GCF_001605985.2 Dendrobium catenatum | reverse complement strand
CATCATTGTCATAAACCACCAATCACATCTTCGAACAATAACCAAGCTACAACCAATCTTCAGCAAAAACCAGAAAGGAATTACCTGTCACGTCTGCCCCTCCCACGAGCTCTCCCACGAGAGGCTACATAAACAACCGGTTTGTCAAGCTGCACGGCAAGATCATTCCCATGAACATAATCCCCATAAGACTCCACGAAGGAATCAAAATCGTATTCAGAAGAACAGTGAAGCCAATCAAGATGCACCCTCACATCCACCCCAAAATTGTCTCCCACATGGTACACCAAAGCTTGAGGTTCGATTAAATTTACTGGCACATCAACAAAGGCATTAGGTACTACACAAGCTTGCGTTATAGGGAAGAGATGGTGGGGGTAATACACTTAGAGATCAAAACAGAGGAGGAACCCTCACTCACTACACCCTCAAGTGTACCTGAGCAAACCCCACCCAAAAAAAAATAGGGGTAAGGACAGATACAACCGAACAATCCACATCCATAGGAGGCTTAGATTTACTTAAGCACGGAGCAGACACAGCTCCTACCACCAAAACCACTGGACAAGAATTCATAGCACATTCCAACATACCACCACCACTAGTGGAACCCCGATGGACCTGAATAGAAGGTAAGACCCCAGCCACAGCCTCCTCACAAACCTGCACAGAGGAGTCAACTGCACCTAGCTCAACACCATAATTCAAACAGTTCAAATTAACAGGAAAATGGGTAAGAGAAATAGGTTCCATAGAGCCCAAGTCAAAAACAGGAGGAACAAAGGGTAAAGCGTTAGGGGACAAAACGACATCAACATCTACAATATTACCAACATCACAACCCGATAGGAGCACAACATTTTCCACATTCTCAATAGCTAAATTAGAGGGCGAGTTAAGAGCATCAGTAGAGCCAGCATTAATCACATTTAACCCAGACATCGCAGGAGGAGCAGCCACAGGTTTAGGCACATTAAGATTGGGAAGCAAAATATGGCAATCTTCCTTCAAATGCCCTAACGAATTGCAGTGCAAACAAAAATGGGGTATATCATCAAAGATGACAGATTGAACGTAACCCGAATTAGCAGAGCCTACCCAAATCTTATCAAGGAAATGTTTGGTAACATCCAATTCAACGAGAATGGGAGCTACCGAAGGACGGGAACCCGAAGCAGTGGCAGTGTCCGATTTGAGCGTGCGACCGAAGAGAGAACTCAAACCAAAAAGAATCCTATGAGTGAAGAGACGGGGTTTAAGGCGAGGGAACAAAACCCAGATAGGAACAATAGGAGAATCAACCTCAACATCCAAATAAGAGGACCATTTCCCCACTTTCATATAACAAATATTCACGAAATAGGATCGATGAGAGAAAATCCAACAATAATCGGAATCGTTCACAAGCTTAATCAAAACGTTCCTGGGATTAAGAATCATGACCGAACAATCTCCTATAAGTTTCAAATTAAAAAAAATAATTCAAATGACATCGATAAAGGCCGCTTTCCAGGAAACCGACCGACCAAAGAAAATTCGAAAGGAGCAGCAAGCG
>NW_021511828.1:0-466 GCF_001605985.2 Dendrobium catenatum | reverse complement strand
GTTTAACTTTTTGAGAAATTCTCATATGATGCCTCCAAAAAACAAAAAAAAAAAAATTTAGAAAGATTAGAATCCAAAAATATTCGTTTTTGATTTTCCTTGTGTTTTTTTTCTTTTACTGTGGTTTTTGACTGTTTTTTTTTTGTTTTATTTTTGAGGGCCTTGATCATCACCATATTTTCCTTAGTTTCAATTTCTAGTCACATCGTTCTGGCCGATACTTTTATCATCCTGGACGATAGGACAAAATATCTTCAAAATCCATCTGCTGACCTTTTATGTGCTTGCTGTTATTCATTATCCTGGACGATCTGATTGAACTCTGTTGCAATCATGGTGATAGTCCTGGCCGATAGAATATTTCGTCTAGCCGATGCATTTTATATGCATCGTCCTGGCCGATACACTGGATCATCCTGGATGATCCATGTGTCAGCACGTTTGAATCTTTAAAATCGGCCCCAGA
>NW_021511827.1:0-329 GCF_001605985.2 Dendrobium catenatum | reverse complement strand
GAGAAGGCTCCTGTGTTTCGCTTAAGGTCTACGGATAGGCCCCGGCTTGTCACAGTCAGGTATGATTTCTGTAACTTGTAAGGACTTTCTCCTTGTATGAAGAATGGTACACAAATGCACACACATTATGGGTTTTTGGGTTATTATTTTGTTTTTCCCACCCAAATCTATATTAGGGGTGTCAATTTCGGGTCACGGGTCGGGTGCGGGTCGAACCCGAAACTGACCCGGCACTATTCGGGTCAACCCGAACCCGACCCGTTTTTAAAAACGGGTCATTTTTCCTGACTCGAACCCGACCCGACCCGAATGACCCGTTTCCAATAAGA
>NW_021511826.1:0-212 GCF_001605985.2 Dendrobium catenatum | reverse complement strand
TAATTTGGATGTAAGAGAAGCTATATTATGATATCATATCTTAATCATAGTTTCATGAACTAGCTTCTTTGTCCACATCCATCTAAGGTGTCGGAACCCTTTCTTATTTCACATTACACCCGAGCACTAGTGTAGTAATCCTTGAACATTATTTGTTGTATTAAGGTCATATAGCGCATCATTTCTAAGGAACACTTTAGCATTAATATAAT
>NW_021511825.1:0-521 GCF_001605985.2 Dendrobium catenatum | reverse complement strand
TATTAGCATCCTGTAGACCTAAGGTTGGGAGATCCCCGCCCTAACACTCTTAAGATTCTACTTCTATTCGGTCAACGCCAATGTGTGCAACAGAAAATCCTTCTACCACACACATTGGGGGTCCATTTGTTGACCTCATTTTTGAGATGAGGTCACTAAGGCCTTTCAAAACTCCAGATTAATTCTAAATCCTAGGATCCACTCTAGACCTTAAGATCCTTTCCTAGAGCCAGACCTTAGGATCCACTCTAGACCTTAGGGCCTTCTCTAGAGCTTAGGATTCTCCAGATCCTAGATCTTAGAACCCCTCTAGATCCTAGGACCATTCCAGACTCAAATCAATCCCTACCTTTGATCAACTCCAGACTCAAATCAATCCCTACCTTTGATCAAATCCGGACTCAAATCAATCCCTACCTTTGATTAACTCCAGATTCAAATCAATCCCTACCTTTGATCAATTCCAACTTCAAGTCAACCCCAACCTTGATCAATTCAAATCTCAAGCTTCATTCAGCTCA
>NW_021511824.1:0-1083 GCF_001605985.2 Dendrobium catenatum | reverse complement strand
AAAATAATATTAAAAAGTTTAGTAAACCAAGAAATTCCTTCATCTCCTATGCATTTCCACACATCTATTGTAATATCATCAGGTCAACTAGTTTTTCAGCACATCATTTTCTTTAAATCCTCTCTAACTTTAGTTTTATTAATTCACTAATAAAAATAAAAATATATATATTTTCATTTAGAATCTAAAGTCACTAAAGTCAATCATATTCTCACAATATTCATTGAAATACTTAGCAAAATATTTCATCCACTTTTGTTGAATATCCTCTTTAAAAAAAAGCACTTTTTAATCTTCATTCTTAATGCACTTCAATTGAACCAAATCCTTTCTAATATCAAAATCGAATGATCATGGGCGCGCTTGAAGGGTTTGACACATTGAGACATTAATTCAAATGTAAGCACACATGTTTTTGATATTATTTTATCCTTTAATCAATATCACGAACATTCCAAATATACTTCGAGTGTTTAATTTGTGTTCAATTAAATTCAGATCATATTGTTCATGATGTTGATGGATTTGTCTCCCCAAGAAGCTCAACTCGATTATAAAATTATCGAAATCAAAATTCGGATGATCCTAAATTTACTTTTTTTTAAAAAAAAATTAAAATATGACCTCATAATTCATACTAAATAAGTAAATTTTATGAAGAATGTCTATGATAAAGCTAGTTAAATATAAAGTCCTTAATCTGAGAAGAGCGCATTCGCATTCCAAAATGCTAAAGCTGGTAAGAGAATATCTATCTCTTGAGAATTATTTCAAAATTCAGCAGACAACAAAGGTGACTCTGAGGACGTGCAAATTAACCGTAAATATTATATTATATATAAAAAGTCTTAATTATTATTAATATCAACGTGATATTTATATATCATAATATGGTTTAAAAATAAATAAATAAATAATTGAAGCAGTATGGCAAAAATATAAGCTGAAAAGTAATAAATTTGAGAGTTCAAAAAACATAGCTAAAGCAAATAATAAATTAGTATGCTTTTGATTGAGCTTTCTGTCTTTCGCACGAATCTGAAATCATTAATTAAAAAAGAGAAAGAGAAAGGGAAAAAAGAG
>NW_021511823.1:0-277 GCF_001605985.2 Dendrobium catenatum | reverse complement strand
ATATTTCAACTAATTGATCATAGGTTGATTCACATACGTCTTCTTGATCAGATTGTTAAAGTTGATTATTAGCCATTAAACACAATTTTATGGTTTTCTCTTGTGCTTCAGTCTCAGAGGAGTTAGATGCCCAAAAAAGCTTTTTGATACTTCTTCTTGTCCTTCTTATATTTGGGTTTCTCCTTACCCTTCTCTTTGCTTGGTTGCTCCTTAAGTATAGGACAATCAGCTTAACATGTTCAGGCTTCCTACATTCAAAGCAAACAACATCAGAAGA
>NW_021511822.1:0-322 GCF_001605985.2 Dendrobium catenatum | reverse complement strand
ATCATTTGCTAAGTAGCACAAGGCATTCTCCTTGCCTGCCTCATTCTCCTGAGCTAACAGTGGACCTAGGGACTCATTCAGGGCTGTAGTGTAAGGGATTAATGACCTACCTAGGGTTGGGGCAGCTAAAATAGAGGGGTTCATCAAGTAGAACCTTATACTATCAAAGGCCTCTTGATAATGCTCATCCTATTAGAAATGGGCATCCTTCTTCACTAGAGCAGCGAAGCGATGGCATCTACTAGAAAGGTTGGAGATAAATCTCCAAAAGAAAGTAAGTTTATCCTGAAAGGATCTCAACTGGATAAGACTTTTAGGGGGT
>NW_021511821.1:0-1767 GCF_001605985.2 Dendrobium catenatum | reverse complement strand
GACTAATCGTATCTATAACTCCATCTGCTCTTCCATCAGCCTGCTTGTGTTGATTGTAAAGGTCTACGACTATTTTGTCCTACGGGATAGTGTGATCGTACCCTTTGCATTCAAAACACACGAGCAGAATCCTTTCGGAGACCCACAGATTTATGGCGACCACGGTGGGACAGGTTTCTCTCTCCATCTTTGGATGTTGTATTATTCACTTATGTAGGTAATCCTAGTTTGGTGCCTAGTTTGAGTTCATCTTCTCTACTCCACTATCTTCTCTTAATCCTTAATGAAGGTTAGATCATTTTAATGTATAAAGATTTAATTAAAATTTTGAGTTTATAAGATTTGTGTTTTTTTTAATTCTCAAATTCAAATCCAAATCAATCTATTTCAAATCATCTTATTCTGATCGAAATTTTGATATCTGTGAATTCCTAGTTGAAATTCTTTTAGACTTAATCTTGATCCTATCTTTTCAAATAAAAAAAATCCATACCCTTTTTTTTTTTTTGGATTGCATGATCCACATAGTTGGCATGAATTCTAGTCTCCATCCTATCCCTAATCTGAGCTTCTTTAGACTTGATCTTGATTCATATCAGTCCAAATAAAATTTAAATTTGATCTTCAATGGAAGGGTCCTTAAATTTGATATATATAAATTTTTTAAAAGAAAATTTAATTTGAGAAAAGTTTGATAGTTTAAAATTTGATACAAACTTTTGAGGGAATTTGCTTTAAAGGGTAAGTGATTTATTTTTCCTAATGAAAAATTTACCTCTATTTTATTTAAAATATTAAGTAAGAGTTGGTTGACTCCTTTATACACTTAAAGGACAATTTCTTATGATGATCTGTAAAAAGAGAATATTCTCTCCCTCCATCCCTTGTGTGGGATGATCTCTTTTTTTGAATTAAAATCTTTGACAAATTGGAATTAAGCTTAGAAATGAAAATTTTCTCTTTTAGCTTGCAATTTGATATCTTATAGGTATCCTTTGCATATTTATGGATTTATTTCATATTTTTCTCAATCAAGATGTTCATCCTTATCATAGGATCAGGTTTGTTTTGTGAATTCTTCTTCCTTACATAAGAGAGTGAGTTTTCTTCTCTTATGTTTGGAAGATAATTTTACAACTGAGAAAATCTTATTTTAGAGATTTAGAAAGAAAGTCAATTATAAAAAAAAAAGAAAGGCGCAATGTTCGCCAAAATTGTTGAAAAGGGCACAAAGTGACCCCAAAAAAATGAAAGATGCACAAAGTGTATCAAGATGAAAAGATGCGCAAAGTGCACCAAAAAAAAGAGAGGCACAATGTTCGCCAAAGTTATTAAAATATTCACAAAGTGAACCCAAAATGAATAAGTAAATGGCTTCACTTCCTTGTAAATCTTTAAATCTCAGAAAACTTAAGTCCTCTGATTGCTTGATACTTGAGTTTGAAAATTATGATCTTTGAATTCATTATTATGCGATGATATTCTATTGGATATAAAAATATTTTTTATGCAAGAAGATTGAGAAGATTCAATTTCTTCTTCTGATTTAAATCTTTTGAATTAGATTTCAATTCAAAAAAATACATATCTAAGAGAGAGAGCCCAGTTTAGCTTGTAGGGAGCTTGGCTTGGGTTAACAAATTTTTAAATCCCTAATCTGTTTGGATTTAGATGGAGTCAACCCACACTTTATTGAATTTTCAAATTTGGTCCCATTTGTCATTTTGACTGGGTCAAAATAATAATAGGTAAATCTTTCATTCTTAA
>NW_021511820.1:0-212 GCF_001605985.2 Dendrobium catenatum | reverse complement strand
TATGGGGTTAAATCAGTCCAGTGATGCCAACATTCGTATTATTTCAATTCCCATGCTTATCCGGTTGTTTCTCTTGCCGACGAAAAAGACCCGGATAGTGGCGACGATAGAATACTTGATGCTCCACAAGAGTTCGAAGATGGCATCACTTCCGCCATGGATGAATTGTGTAAGATAAACTTAGGCACTGAGTCAGATCCTAGGCCTATTTT
>NW_021511819.1:0-206 GCF_001605985.2 Dendrobium catenatum | reverse complement strand
AATTAATAGATATTATAATTATAATTATCAATAATTATAATTAGCAAATAATCATAATTATTAATAATTAAAATCAATAATAATTATAACCTCATAACTATTGTAATTTAGAAAACAGAATTTGTGCCGAGAGAGCTGTCATGCTGTAGGATTTTAGGCAAGAATAGAATAGGATTTGTACTAAATCCTTTAATTTTGCTAATGTG
>NW_021511818.1:0-331 GCF_001605985.2 Dendrobium catenatum | reverse complement strand
AAACTTCATTTGGGACAACTTTGTTACTGTTTTCTAAAACAATTTTTTAGTACAAAAATTTTTGTACTAGAAAACTATTTTAGAAAGCAGTAAGAAACTTATCCCAAAAGGAGTCTAAGGTGAATGATGACTATGATGATATTTTTTTATAATTGCTTTATTCAAGTCTTGGTCTTGAATTTCGTTGAAAGAATCATAATGTTAGACCGAGAAACTTTTGCAAGCCATGCAACAATAGAGCAACTATTTTGTGTAAACTGTTCAAGTCACGATTTGTCTTCAAAAGTTTAGTAATTTATGGCATCAGCTTTTCAAACATTTTTAGAAGACC
>NW_021511817.1:0-211 GCF_001605985.2 Dendrobium catenatum | reverse complement strand
AAACTCACTGTTCAACTTCAAATTGAAAAAAAATTTGTGTATAGAATCAAGAGGTGGTCTTTTAGAGGGAAAGAAGCCCACAAGGGAGAACTGAAAAGGGGCAGCGAGCTCATTGATTTCTTGATCGGAAACCCATAAAGACGGAATTCCACGAAAGGTAGAAACACACAAATCCGGAAATGAAGGTTTAGGACCAGCAAGCGCTTCAATA
>NW_021511816.1:0-241 GCF_001605985.2 Dendrobium catenatum | reverse complement strand
CCTACGGGATAGTGTGATCGTACCCTTTGCATTCGAACCACACGAGCGGAAACCCTTTCGGAGACCCACAAAGAAAATCTCCGAACTTCCTTGCCAAGAGAGGGGCCTCAGAAAACTGAGGGAAGGCCTTAATGGAAAGGACAGAGGGAGAGGGCTCCGAACTTCCTTGCCAAGAGAGGGGCCTCAGAAAACTGAGGGAAAGCCTCCGAAAATAGGGGGGCAACTGATACGTCATCACAAA
>NW_021511815.1:0-1188 GCF_001605985.2 Dendrobium catenatum | reverse complement strand
TTTTTTCTGGAAACAAGTAATGAATGGATCTTTTTTTCTATCCAATTGAATTATTTGATTTAGGTCAATAATTTCCAAAGACAATTCTACCCTAAAAGAAAGTCTGAGCTAAGGGGAATCATGATCGGATATTATACCGTTTTATGGATATTTTGATGTTGATTCATTAGCTCACAAAATTTTTAAAAATCAATCACATGGAATACTACATCATGTTCATGCCTTGGTTAAAAAAACAAAAAACAAAAACAAAAAAAGAGGTCTTTTCATTTGTTTCTTAGTTTCCTCCTTTTTGAGTTGTCAAAAGGGGGAGATGGTTCTTTTGTATGCTTGCACTTTCAATTCCATGTTGTACAGTACTATTTTTTGGATTAATTGTCAAAGTGTTTGCCATCATCAAAAAGGGGTAGATTGTTGCAGATTCCATGAATTATGTTTTCATGATTAGCAAACACTCTTGCTTCTTTTTGACTGCCTTTACTACTGACATTTTTAGGATTCAAAGATCTGACAAAAATCGTAATCAGCTCAAGACTGGGTAGATTAGGGATGAGTCAGTCTGTAATTTTCTTTTTTCTTTCTTGAGTCAATTCTAATTGTTTGAAGTGACTGATGTTAAGTAACCCTACACACACACTTGAGAGATTTAGAGCTTGTGTTTTTACTCATATCATCCCGGATGATATTTATATCATCCTGGATGATCGAGTTCAAAACAGAACATCTAATAAGGATTTCTTAGTTAAGGAAGCCGTCATTAACTGATCGGCCTCGATGATACTTGCATCAGCTAGGACGATATGCTCAATACAGAAAGAAATTGTAGCCAAAATCTATTTAGGTATTCTGTATTTTTGGAAATCGGCCAGGATGATTCTTTTATCGGCCTGGACGATATTGTATAATTATGCCAAAATTGATCCGGCAATCATGGGAGTAATTAAGGATGATTGATACGATCACATCGGCCTGGATGATCCATTCGAAAACCCTTGGTTGCTCCTGGATGATAAATATTGGACAGTACAAGTTCAGGGCGATGCTCTAGCCGATTTGGATCAGACAGCTCAAATTCAGGGCAATGCTTTGGACTATTTTCCTCTGATTTGAACTAATCGGACGGGATGATCGTGATATCGTCCAGGATGATCAAGCAAATTTTCAATCGTCCAGTTTGCATTCAGGGCG
>NW_021511814.1:0-230 GCF_001605985.2 Dendrobium catenatum | reverse complement strand
TTGTCATCAATTAAAGCATGATCTTTTCTAAGGATTTAATGTTCCTTTTGTAATTCTTCAAACTCTAAACTTAGACTAGCATGTATTTTCTTCATTTTCCTATATGCATCATGCATGTGTTCAGAAAACTTCAAAAAGTTCATCATAGGTTAAGTCACATACCTCTTCTTGATCTGACTGATCAAAACTATCGGCCATTTGTTTGAATAGTTGCTATTTGAATGAGTTAT
>NW_021511813.1:0-741 GCF_001605985.2 Dendrobium catenatum | reverse complement strand
GACCTAAAAAGACTTAGTTAGAAAATATTAGAAATGAACTTTCTTTATTAGATTTAGATGAGAATTTGAATCTTAACAAGACGAAATGGAGAAAAATGATTCATGTAGCCGCCCCTACTTAGTAGAACAAATGCTTGTTGTTATTGTTGTTATTATTGCTGAAGGTGACATTGATGAATATATCCCATTATTTCTTTTAGAATGTTCTAGTACTTCTTAGTAAATTTAATTCCATGTTGCAAGGATAATTATTCAAAATGAAGCAAGTATCTCAGAAATGTTAGTCGTTTGAAAGTAGTTGGAGTGGAGAAAATCCAATCCCTTTGGCAGTATCTTAAAGAATGACGTAGATGCAACAATATATTCAAGGCAGTTATAAGTATCTAAGAAAAACAATATGGGAAGTCAATCATTTGATGTATTTGATGGTGTTTGCTCATTCAAAGATGGAGCACCAAGATCAAAGAGTTTCTCACGAGAACCAACAAAAAGAAATACAAGCTCAATATCACAAAACATAGTTGATACTATTGAGTTTAATAAATATGCATGTTGTGTGCCGAAATATTTGTGACAATAGAGAGATAGAGTTTAATATTCAAGCTTTATATGAAGATACATCACACACACAGATTAGTTCAAGTATCATAAGAGATAGCAAAATTTTTGCATAAAAAATCTAAAAAAGGGAAAAACCACGATGTCCCATTCAATCGAAATGATTTAACTAGTATTTATCAT
>NW_021511812.1:0-276 GCF_001605985.2 Dendrobium catenatum | reverse complement strand
CATCTACTTTTGATCAATTGCCAAAACCTAGGAAGAAGCATTATAACTCAAACCACTTAAGAAATCCCTTACCTAGAGTTAGATGTTTTTCATGTGGTATGCTAGGACACATCTCGCACACTTGCACCATTCACCGTAGTACACATTGGGTGTGGAGACCTAAGATGCATAATTCACAACATACCTTACCTGCATTGCATTCTACTTTTCCTAATAAGGAGCCCAAACCTTTTTGGGTTCCTAAATCAGACTGTTGTTGAGTTTTGCAGGAGTGCT
>NW_021511811.1:0-222 GCF_001605985.2 Dendrobium catenatum | reverse complement strand
TTCAACCAGGTTTCCACTTGTCTTTCAGTATCAATACTTAATTCAATAATCAATATAAGAACAATGCAAAGCAATCATATCAACATTCATATGCATATCTATAAAATTCATCAATATCAGAGAAATCGGAAGTCGTACGAAAATCCAGCGGCTTAACGGCAGTATACAGAATTTACACAAAAATCACCAAAACAGAAATTTACCAAATTACCACAGAACATG
>NW_021511810.1:0-215 GCF_001605985.2 Dendrobium catenatum | reverse complement strand
AGGCATTTTGAACCATAAAACACAGTTTTTTGTTTTTTTTTTTAAAATTTAATAACAGACTACAAGATAAGATACACACAAACAAAAAAACATACAAACATACAAACACAATAATTTCTCCCCCTTTTTGACAACAATAAAAAGTGAAGAAGAAATAGACGAGAAATGTAAATAATTGCATGAAATTCATTTGAAAATTTAATCTAAATGGTGAT
>NW_021511809.1:0-2938 GCF_001605985.2 Dendrobium catenatum | reverse complement strand
CTTGAGAGAATTAGAATTTCTATTTTTACTCAGATCGGCCAGGACGATATTTACGTCGGCCTGGATGATCAGGCTTAAAACAAAAAGTCTAAATATGGATTCTTAATTAAGACAGCCATCATGAACAGATCGGCCTGGACGATACGTGTACCGGCCAGGCCGATAAGCTCAAAATAGAAATAAGTTGCCGCCATTGACAATTAAGGTATACTATATTTTTTTAATTATCGGGCAGGACGATTATTTATCGGCCTAGACGATATTCTCAAATTATGCCTTAATTGATTAAGAATTAAGGATGATTGATACGATCATATCATCCTAGATGATCGCAGGATCGGCCAGGATGATCTATTCAAAAACCTTGGTTACTTCAGGATGATAAATATCGGCCAACTCGAATTCAGGGTGATGCTCTGGACGATTTTTCTCTGATTTGAACTGATCAGCCGGGACGATCGTGAGATCGGCCTGGACGATCAAGCAAATTTTTACTCGTCCAGCTTTGCATTCAGGGCGATGCTCTGGCCGATCTTCTGAGTTTTGTACTGAGCGGCAGGCTGATGTCTATATCGGCCTGGACGATAATGTCGGCAACTTGCAATTAATGAGCTCCTTTGAAGCTCTTCTATTTAAGAGCTCTTGTTCAACATTTTGAACAACCTTTAGCTGCTGCATTGACCTGAGAAGGCCTTGAGGAGAGAAAGAGAGAGAGGGAGAGAGAGAGGATCTTGTGAGGGGGAGCTTGTGAGGGAATTCACAAGGGTTGATTTAAGGATCGCTCTGCTTCTTCTTCGTCAAGAGTTTCTCATTCATGGAAGGGTCGGTAGAGGATAGGAGTAAGCATCTTGTTGTTGGTTCTCTGCCAGCATCAGGAGGAAGCAAAAGGAGATAGGTTCTCTGCCTTGCCAGGATGGTAAAAAGGAGGTTCTTGTGAAGGCTTCTCCGCCTAGCCGTGGGGGCTAAAGGAGAGTCACATTTTGTAGTGCAATACTTGGAGGGTGCCTCCAAGGAGTGGACATAGGTCAAGTTGATCGAACCACTATAAATATCAATGTTCTTGTTTTCTTGCTTCCGCATTTTATTTTCCGAATTTATTTTTCTCGTGGTGTGATTTTAATTTATGTAATTTTTATTCTTTGTGAAAAGAAATTTTTAAAATACCAATTCACCCCCCTCCCTCTTGGTTAGCTTGGGACTAAGTTCATATGGCTTAACATCCCTAACGAACTTTCAAGTGGTATCAGAGCGGGATTTGAAAATTTAAGTTTGAAAACTTTTTGAATTTGATCCATGGCTAACCTTGGGAATCGTAACACTATGGAAGAGTATTCTATTACCCGACCTCCCCTATTCGATAACCTATCTTTTGATTTTTGGAAAATTCGCATGTTAACATTTTTACAATCTATTGATTATCGCATGTGGATGCTTATTCAAGAAGGTTATTCTTCACCTTCTCATGAAATCAATGGTGTTAAAACTGAAGTTGCTTTTATCGAATGGACTTTTGATGAACGAGATTTAGCTCAATTGAATGCAAAATATTTGAATTGCTTTTTCTGTGCTTTAAAATCTAAGGATTACATGCGTGTCTCTACTTGTAAAATTGGTAATGAAATGTGGGATAAGTTGTGTATCACCTATAAAGGCACTAATGAAGTTAAACAATTCCGTTTGAATTTTCTCTTGCATGATTACAAACTTTTTCATATGAAACCTCATAAATTGATTTCTGACATGTATACTAGATTTACTCAGATAGTTACTTCACTGCATACATTAGGAAAAGAACTTTCAAACTTTGAAAAAGTAAACAAGATTTTGAGACGCTTGCCTTCGTCATATAATGCTAAAATCACTGCAATCACTGAATCTAAGGATTTGAGTACTTATTCAATTGATAACTTACTTGGCTCACTCATTGCTTACGAGTAAGGGGTGAATCAAAGAAATCATGATGCAGGAGAGAAGAAGAAGGAGAAAACAGTTGCACTAAAGGCGCACAAATCGGATTCTAAATCTTCCGGGTCTGAAAGCGATGAAGTTGCCTTCATCACAAGGTAATTCAAAAGCTTTATAAGGAAGAAACAAAAGCATCATCAAAATTAAAGAAAAGGTAAAGTTCATAAACATGTTAAAGGATCTTCTGATCTTGTTTATTATGAATGCAGGAAACCAGTGTTAAGAGAGTTACTATTTTGCATGTTTTACATTCTTGCAACTTATATTATTTTGATGATTTCAATTATTATTATTTTACATATATCTCCTAACACTATTTGGAACATCTATTTCTTGCTCTAGTGTGTACTAACATTTCAGGAAAATTAACTCCAAGATATTGAAGACTTGTAATCAAATTCAATAAATTTTCATAATTTATAATATGAGAAGGAGTGATTGTAATTGAGTGAAAAATCATAATATACACACATAGGGAATTTTTGTTTAACTGATCGTACAGGACGAACTAATTAGTTTGTACGTGACGATCATGTCAATTACCCCTAAGTAGAGCAATGGATCGAACAGGCGGAGCGAAAATTTTTCTAAGTCCTAATCATCCACGACAAATTTAATAGTCGTCCCGGGATGATCTTCTCGGGATACTCACTTTCTACTGTACGTCCAGACAAAATCAATGGTTCATCCCAGGATGAACGTCTCTGTATTCTCACCGTGCCCTGTTCGTCTAGATAAAAAATAAGGTTTGTCCCAGGATGAAAGGCTCTGTATTGAGGCTCGCTCAATTCGTCCAGATGAAACCTATTCGTCCCAGGACTAACTGAACCGACTTACGTCAGTTGGTTACGTCCTGATGAATTTCATGAATCGACCTATGTAATAACCGTTTTGTACCGGACGAACTTGGTTTGTACGGGATGATTAGCGTGTACGAAAATATTTCGTACCAATATACATAAGGTTCGTTTCC
>NW_021511808.1:0-232 GCF_001605985.2 Dendrobium catenatum | reverse complement strand
TATATATATATAGGCCCAAGTTGTTGAATAAAGACAAATTAAGATTGTTTCCAGAAATTGGTTCTTTTCTGTTTTCCCTTGTGTGTTCGCCTCCATTCTCTGTATCTTGACTTGTCTCAAGTGGTGAAGCTCAGGCCGGGAAACAAACGCCCCTATAGCGCCTCTGAAGCGCTAATCCAAATTGTCGCCCTGCCTGATATAGTGCACGGCATCATCTGGTATCAGAGCTGGC
>NW_021511807.1:0-1403 GCF_001605985.2 Dendrobium catenatum | reverse complement strand
CTCTATAATCAATATATATACATCTACATCGTGCCATTATTTTTTTTCTCACAAGCAATACATGTGCACCATAGGAGAAACACTAGGATTAATAAAATGTTTATCTAATAACTCATACAATTGAGCCTTCAATTATTATAATTCCATAGGTGTCATTCTATATGGAGCTTTCACCATATTAGAGGTACTCAACACTACTTCAAAAGTCTACCTCTCTCTCATGAGGTAAACTCACCAGCTTCTTTAAAAACATCAAAAATTTTACTCTCATATATCACCAAGACAAGAAATATAAAATTCCATTTCTTCTAAACTTATCAACTTGTAGAGCACATATCATAGAGGATAACATACCTATGACACCTTTGAATTAGAATATCACCTACCAATAAACAGTGCCACCCTCTTTTGATAATAATTGATATGAACCCTATACTTACTTAACTAATTCATATCTAAAATAACATCAAATTTCATTGAAGGTAACAAAATCTACTTAAACTCAACCTTCTGATTTGATATCTCAATCTCATAGATATAAACTTGACTAGAAATCAAATAATCTCTAGTAAGTAAGAGATTTTACAAAACAAATAATAAAGGAATTAGAAGAGAACATAAGCAATCCAGATATTATTTGGACATAAAGAATTACTTGCTCCAAAATCAAAGAAAACTCAATAAGATTGCATAAAAATAAAAGTGATACATTTCATAACATCTTAAGCCTTATTCTCCCTGTGTTGGGTCAAGTTATAGACTCTGAGCTATGCTAGAGCATATCTAACTAAAGCATTGTACTCTCTATGGGCTCCTCTACACTACCTCCCAGAAAATCTTTGATTACTACTACTCAAAGATCTCTCACTAATATCTCTCCACAATCTTGCTATCTATGGTCTTTTTTAACATCAAGCCTATCTCCTAATTCTCTTTATGGACACTAAGTTATCCAAGATTCGCGATCGTATGGCTTCCAACGATGATGAACGTGGCAATAGAAATCGACCCCGAGCTGGATTCATGATGGCTTTAGTTCTTCTACCTATTTGATTAATGACTTATCAGCACTTTCACCTATTTGATATATGCAAGACTCAACTTAACATAAAGATAATGATAATATAAGAATAACCTTAGGCTATTTTCAAACTACCTTTGCTTATCTAATGACCATTCATATGGCTTTTCTTATATTTTAACTCTTAACTCTTACAAATCGTTACTTTGATAAGGCTGAGGTTACACTAACATAACCTAACCCAATACAATCAACTATACTGAAGTAGGTTGAAGTTGAAGCCATAACAAGTGAAATATAAATCATAATTACATGTCAAATAATAATGGGAAATATAGTTGCTTGTATGATACATAAAATTATGCCTCATTCAATTAAAATA
>NW_021511806.1:0-209 GCF_001605985.2 Dendrobium catenatum | reverse complement strand
CATATAAAATAGCTAGATTAATCCCATCATCACAATAAATAAAATTATTTCTCACATTGTCTCTCATTGTATGAGTACATTTAGTAGTCAACAGTCATATGTTCAACACCTTTCATCGATTATATAGACTTGTTGACCTCTAATGTATTTCTAAGATAGGAATCACCTAAATAAGCGTTGGACCTAACTTGAACTATTGTATGAAAAGA
>NW_021511805.1:0-682 GCF_001605985.2 Dendrobium catenatum | reverse complement strand
GGAAGGGAGAGGAGGAGTGTTCGGTGTGCTTGTCGGCTTTCTTAGACGGCCAGAGTGTTCGGCGTTTGATGGACTGTAACCATTGGTATCACGCTTCTTGTATTGATAGGTGGCTGATGTCGCACGCGAACTGTCCGATTTGCAGGGCCGATGTTTTGTTTTCGGTGACGGCAAAAAGAGCGATCAGTTGTGTAGTTTAGAAGAGAAATTTTATCTACATATTGATAGCTTGAGATATAATTTTTCTCCGAAAAAAAATTGGAGAGGGATTTGTTGTCTTAAATTTAGCTAAGAATTTAATATGTATATATTTTTTGGATCGTAAAACTTTTATCAAAGTAAAAGATATGGTTTTTATTTATTTTATTTATTTGATATATAAGACCAAGCCCTTTAAATTCATGATAGTTCGAATTCCAATTTCAACAAATGTATATTTTAATTAAATAAGTTGAACTCATCGTCACCACAAGTGATCCAAGCTGTCTTCGAATGAGCTTAAATGAACAATTGAAATTAATACGTCATAAAAAAATTTATCTTGATCGGGCACAAACCTCGATACAAAATCAGGTTGGAAGCTTTCGAAATTAAATTTGGGACCATATGAACTCCGATTTCAGTAAACTTATAGTCAAACTGAGCGTCTCGAAAATATGAAACTAACGACACCAAATTCGAC
>NW_021511804.1:0-237 GCF_001605985.2 Dendrobium catenatum | reverse complement strand
AGAGGGAGATTGGCGCATCACCCACCAACCTTGGAGATGGACGGGTTCGTGGTTTTATTTTTCTCTTCTCTTCTTCCCTTGGCTGAAACCCCTTCACCCCACTTCGCCTTGCCGCCGGATTCTCCACTCCACCCGAGCCACTTCATCCACTCATAACCCACGGTCAAATCACCCTACCCAACCCACAATACCGCCGGCCTAATGCATTAGCCGCCGGCCTCCCATCCCCTTTGCCTC
>NW_021511803.1:0-271 GCF_001605985.2 Dendrobium catenatum | reverse complement strand
ATTTTCAAATGGATTTCATATAATTACATACATTTTTTGTCTATTTCTTCTTCACTTTTTGTTGTTGTCAAAAAGGGGGAGAAATTATTGTGTTTGTATATTTGCATTTTAGTTTTTGTGTCATTTGGTGTGTCATTTGGCTTGTGTTATTTGTATTGTCTTGTATATTATCTTGTATTTTTTTTTTTGTTAAAAATTTTGATAAACAAAAATTGTGGCATTTAGTTAAAAATCCCTCCTTATTTTCATGTATTCATCATTTCAGGGGGAG
>NW_021511802.1:0-205 GCF_001605985.2 Dendrobium catenatum | reverse complement strand
ACACCTAACATTCCAGTTACCAATAATCATGTAAAAATTAAAAAAAAAAAAATCCCAAGAAACCTCTAATAAGGCAGAGCATAAGAAATCATTATTTCTTCATGTAAGACTCTTTTGACTTATTATATGACAATAATAACATCCCATAATTCTGAAGATGACCATTAAGTTTTTTCTCATGAGCTTCTCTTATGGATGGAAACAT
>NW_021511801.1:0-207 GCF_001605985.2 Dendrobium catenatum | reverse complement strand
TGCAAGGTCAATGATTGGGGAGGCTAAAGGTTGACTGGGATGACTAAAAGTTGGTCCAAGTGGGGAGCCATAAGAGTTAGATCTAACAGAAGGCCCAGTAGAGGGTCGGCCACCATGGTTAGGTGAAGACCTATAGGGTGGGGCAGCAACTCTGATGTTACTAACAGATGAGTGACCACTAGTAGGGGAAGTGTACTTTAATCCAAG
>NW_021511800.1:0-446 GCF_001605985.2 Dendrobium catenatum | reverse complement strand
GTGACCTACAACAGCTTAGCAAGCCACATAAACTAATCTAAATTTTTAAATATCTTTTATCAAATATTTTGATTAATATTTAAAAGCAATTAATTACAGTTTAAATAAATCACTGAACTGAGAATCACAAAATTGGAAAATATAATAAATGCATTGCATTTATTTTAAGATTCAGATAACTATACAGAATAAATGAATAAATTGAAATTTATAACACTGAGTAGTTTAGATCATATTTCTCGAACCTAGATAGAATCTCAAAGGATTATGACCCCTTATGACTCTATTTTCATTTGTGCGCATAGCACTAGAACATATCAAATATCCCTGTTTCAGATAGAATCTCAAAGAACTCTGACCCTTGTAACTCCTAAAAATTTCCTGACATATATAGACTCTCAAACGATTCTGACCCCTTATGGCTCCCAACAGATATATTTTAATCA
>NW_021511799.1:0-273 GCF_001605985.2 Dendrobium catenatum | reverse complement strand
GTCAATAGGATGCCGTAGGAGGACTTATACCTAAAGCCGGATTTAAGATTTAACATTTAACATTTAATGAAGAGAAGATGCCACTGGGGATGCTTATACTTCTCCTCGGAACGAAGATTAGGATGCCACTAGGGATGCTTACTCCTAACTCCAAAGATGTCAATAGGATGCCGTAAGAGGACTTATACCTAAAGACGGATTTAAGATTTAAAATTTAATGAAGAGAAGATGCCACAGGGGATGCTTATACTTCTCTTCGGAATGAAGATTAGG
>NW_021511798.1:0-927 GCF_001605985.2 Dendrobium catenatum | reverse complement strand
TTGCATTTTTTGAAGTATTAATCACCCTACATAAGTCAGTGGGCCACTTAGTATCAGCTCCAGATGTTTGCCCCAACTCCTCAAAACTTAATTAATAATGTCCCTACCCACCTTTCATAAAAAGACTGGACACATGGATTTTAAGCTCCTAGGTAGTTAATTGGCCCCCCAATCTAGACTGGAATAAGTTTAGATTTTCTCAACATTAGTTATGTTTGGGCCACTATTGTTTAGTGGCCAAATTCGATATAGGATCTAGAGTAGAATCCAAATATTAATCCCCCAACTTCCATATGATCCTAACTTTCTAATAAATTAATAACTTGAATAAAAACTCTCTTTACATCAAGATTTAAAGCCCAATGTATAGGGTAGAGCGGGGCATTTCTAAATTATTTTAAAATTCCAAAATGCCTCCTACTTCTCTACCTTTAACCTCCAAAAAAATAGTTCAAATTTGATCCAATCCTAGTTGAAATTCTAACCTCACTTCCCTTGATATCACTCTTTAGAAATTCTAAATAAAATTTTTGTCGTTGTTTTGATCAATAGTATTCATAGGAAACTCATTTCCTATGATATAATTAATTATGAGGATTATGCTCGTAGGATATTTAAAGACCCGAGATCAATTTTTGAAAACCTAACTTTTTTTTTGGAAAATCAAAAATCAATGACGATCATTATCATCATATTCTTTTTTTTTTTTAAGAAATGCCTACTACATTAAAATAAAAGCTTATTACAAACTAATTAAAGAAAATCTAAGACATCACATTCCTCTTTTAATAAAGATAAGAATGAAGGAGGAATGCCAACACAACTTGTGAGAACTCGTTCAATATGAATTAGGATGTTAAGCCTAATTAAATGTCCCAACGCTAACCAAGAGGGGGTGAATTGGTAATTTAAAAAATTATACTTCTA
>NW_021511797.1:0-207 GCF_001605985.2 Dendrobium catenatum | reverse complement strand
GATAGAAAATATCTTGATTGTAGAATTCTTCATCTTTATTTTCTAAATAATATTGAGATCTGGACCGATGTACATATTGGTATCAAGATTCAGAAAGATACTAAAAATGAAATTCTTACAGGAGGGTATCCCCAACATAGTTTCAGAGGGCCTTCTAGCTGGTGCTTAGGAGCGGATGAATAATCATCTGCTTCCGGAAGAAATTGA
>NW_021511796.1:0-461 GCF_001605985.2 Dendrobium catenatum | reverse complement strand
AAAAGGAGAACTATATTTGGTAGTGAAAATCCCGGAGAGGAGGACTCCGGGGAGTGGACATAGGTTATATTTTGACCGAACCACTATAAAAATCCTTGGTGTGTTTTTTCCTTATCGTCATTTACTTTTACTTGCACTTAATTTTTCATAATTATTGCGTGGTGAAATCTGTGAAAAAAAAATTGTTTAAGTTTTTGTTATAAAATTTCAAAAATAACAAAAAGATTAGAACTCCTGTTTAGGGTTACTTTTTGTTGAGAAAAAGTTTTTCACAATTCACCCCCCCCCCCTCTTATCATTTAGTAATTTCAATTGCTATCAGAGCTTGTTTTTAAAAAATAGTGTTTTAAAAAACCTTGAAAAATGATCATGTCTAATTTTGGTAATCGTAACACTATGGAGGGTTAATCGATAACTCGTCCAACACTTTTTGATAACATTTCGTTTGATTTCTGGAAAAT
>NW_021511795.1:0-249 GCF_001605985.2 Dendrobium catenatum | reverse complement strand
ACAATCGACTATTACAATTAAAATCAATTAATACGATTAATTAATGCAATAAAATCATCCACGATAATCAAATCGATAACTCAATGAGCCATTAACCCAATCAATCGGACAATCAATCAATCAATCAATAAATCGATGTATCGGTATCAGTATCAATCATATCCATGAATCAATAAATTCATAATATCCGTGAATCAATCAGATCGGTATCTATGAATCCATACGATATCCATAGCAGTGTCAATATCC
>NW_021511794.1:0-312 GCF_001605985.2 Dendrobium catenatum | reverse complement strand
AAAAAAATTCTTAGAATAAAGGCTACATTTGCGATAACTTTCTTACTGTTTTTTTTAAATAACTTTTTAGTACAAAAATTTTCTTAAATTTTTATTTTTTCACTAAAAAAATGATTTAAAAACAATAAAAGTTGCCACAAACGAAGCCTAAATTAAGGCTTCGTTTGGCACGACTTTTTTTACTGCTTCTTAAAACAATTGTTGTGCACAAAAATTTTAATTTTTGTATTAAAAAGATGTTTTAAGTAGTAGTAAGAAAGCTGTCTCAAACGAAGCCTAAATTAATCTTGGTACATATGAAACTTGCATTGA
>NW_021511793.1:0-1439 GCF_001605985.2 Dendrobium catenatum | reverse complement strand
GAGAGAGAGAGAGAGAGTTGTGTGGCAGTTGAGTTTCCATCTTTCCTTTTACGAGCTCTTTCGAAGCATACAATCAATTGCAAGAGTAAGAGGAACAAACTCCTAAATTTAGTACTATGAGCAAGTTCTTTAAGTTCACTGTCGATTGGATTCCCCTACATGAGCCTAAATGTTATGTATCTAATAGCTATAGATACCAAGCTATGATGCACGGACACGGATATGGCGACATGGACACAGTTTTTTTTTTTTAAGTATATGACACGGGTACAGCGCGGACACGACGTTACATTCAAGCTTCAACTACTAAGATTAGTTTCAGAGATTTGTTTTTGGCCTTCAATATCATCATCATTGGACATTATTGCTTCAAACTCTGGTTCATCAAGAGAAAGATTTGCAATAATTCATTGAATATAATATAATGAAAGTTAGTTCTTCTTTGTATCTATTTACTTCTCTAGTCCGCTAGTTCTCTCCCATAATATTTATGTATCCTCATCTAAATCACAAAGAATGTATATATTTACTTCTATAGTTATCTAGTTCTATCTCATAATAGTTCATTGGATATCATATATTTATAATTAAAATAAATTTATCATAAAAAATTAGAACACGTGTGTCCCCGTCGTGTCGGGTTAAATTTACACATTATTTTAATCGAACACGAGTTCGCCATGTCTGACACGTGTCCCAGCCGTGTCCGACACTGCATTCTCTCCTCAAGAGGTGTGTCGGTGCATCATAGATACCAAGTTTTTTTTTTTTACATACCTAACACTTAAAACTGTTATATTTACATATATAACATCCAAATTTTACTATTTACTCTTCTAACATTTAAGAACTCTTACCCTCATCAAAAATACCACTCCGTCTCTTATGTCGCGTGCTCTTCCCGCAAAACAACACATGGAAGATCTATGTAAAGTAGAAACCCGAATAATCAGGTTTGAACTCGAATCTTGGTTCCTGCAATCTTCTTCATCTTCCCCTTCTTGAGGCCTCCTAAAGCCTTGAAAGCATTTATTTTATCTACAGCATAATAGATAAAACCCACCTAAGGACCTGGCGGAGACGATAGGATAGATTGAGGGGAGCAGAGCCTTTGAATGGAAGTTCGAAACTCTACATGTGTAAGATATCTTCTATGACAGAATCGTAGATCCATCCAACCTTCATGTATGGGGAAAATTTTTTCATGAGGCAATGTAAGACAGCAGCTCATGTTCTCTTATGAAAAGCTTAGTCACACCATTTTCGTCTCCTATGAAACTTTAGTCATGACCTCATGACCTTAGCGGGTGGTAAAAAAAGCATGCAAACAGATGAGTTCACGGGAAGAGCACGGAGGTTGCGTTTCGTGAGACGGCGCATGGACTTCTCTGCCGGCCGTCTGATAAAATGCCTTGAATGGAGTACTTCTATCATTTTCT
>NW_021511792.1:0-644 GCF_001605985.2 Dendrobium catenatum | reverse complement strand
ACCACCACCTCTACCAGAAAATCCCTCAGGGCGTGGAAGAACAGTCCTCGGTCTTCCTACTGCTGAATCGACAGGTCTAACAGAGCCCTCTGATCGAAACTCAGAACGTCGATCAAACCCAGCCTGTGGACACTCTGTAATCCTATGTCCAGGCTTACCGCATCGGAAGCACAGATCAGCCATCCTGTAGCACTGGCCAAGGTGTCGCCGTCCATAACTCTGGCACACAGGTGCCATACTGATAGATCTAGAACTCGTCATACTGGTAGCAGTACCAGACAACCCTCCACTCCTCCTGGAGTCGGATCTGATGACTCCGGATTCAGAACCAGCTACAAATCTCCTCTTTCCAGAGGAATCACTTCCTGAAGCCTCGCCTCCAAATCTCTTCCTACTCGCAGTCCACCGCTGCTGAGTAGCCATCATGTCATTCG
Source organism: Dendrobium catenatum (assembly GCF_001605985.2). Classification (NCBI taxonomy): domain Eukaryota; kingdom Viridiplantae; phylum Streptophyta; class Magnoliopsida; order Asparagales; family Orchidaceae; genus Dendrobium; species Dendrobium catenatum. The sequence goes on along the minus strand of NW_021511792.1, from coordinate 210 downwards.
GTATCAAACGAGCTCGCTCCACAAGCTCAGAAAAATTAGTGATGCGGAACGGTATCAGGGGCTGCCTCAGAATATCTCGTAATCCACTCAGAAATCTGTAGCACCTCTTAGCAGGAGTACTAACCAGCTACGGAACGTACTTGGCTAATGCAGTAAACTCAGCCTCGTACTGCATCTGTCACGACCCGACCCGACGGGGACGGATCCCGC
>NW_021511791.1:0-6536 GCF_001605985.2 Dendrobium catenatum | reverse complement strand
TAAATATCCTTGGTGAATTCTCTCAATCTCTTTTATACAGGTAAACAAGATCGAGTAATGCTTTGATAATAACCTTGGATAGGCCAAAAAATTGTTGTGGATTTTCCCAACCTTTTCAATATAAGTTAACGATATTGAACAATGCTCTAACAAATAACCTCAAAAAAGCATGCCCATGAGGTAGCCTCAAAGGAAACCTAATAGTGGATAAGATCCTCACTAGGGTTAACTGGTAAACAAGGTTTCCACTCATAACCCAAAGAAGGTCTACCCATGAGGTAGCCTTGAAGGAAGCTACTAGTGGACGAGATCATCACTAGAAAGACTCTATGAGTGTAAGTGGTTGATAAGATCACCACTCATTCAAAGACGTTAGAAGGTAAAAGCCTAAAAAAAATCAAGATTATCCAAAAACTCAAAGGCATACCCTTTAGAAGATATAGGTAAACCAAAAATCTTAGAAGGCTAAAAGCTTCAAAAGATACAAGTACATCAAAATCGTAGAAGGCTAACAGCCTCAAAAGGTATGTACACTAAAATATTAGAAGGCTAAATGCCTTAAAAGGTATAGGTACATCAAAATCTTGGAAGGCTAAAAGTTTCAAAATGTATGATACATAAAAATATTAGAAGGCTAAAAGCCTTAGAAGGTATAAAATTTTTTTATCTCTAAAAATTTTAGAAGGCTAAAAGCTGCGTAAGTAATAAAATTCGATAATCTAGTTGCTCTAACTGGGGAACAATGTATCAAAGTATATCTCAAAAATGCATAAAAGAAATAGTTTCTTCTAGTGGGCAAGTTTATAAATTAATATTATAAAATAATTTATTCTTTACTTCAATTAAATATTAAGTTCATAAAAACATTTCAAAGCCATATACAATATCATTAAATTTACATGATACATCAAATTCAAGAATACAATCTTCTTAACCTAAAAAATTTATATAAGGAGCTAAAATCAAAATTATTATGCTTTCAACATCATCTTGACACTGTATTGAATCTCAGTGGAAGATCACATGCCTGTTATGATATTTTTTGGGCAAAGATCATCATGTCATTTAGTACATAAAACTTCTTATAAATCCTCGCCAGATCTTTTGAGGTAATAGTAAAAGGGATGCCATCAATCAGAGCAAAAGGGTAAACTCTTGGTGCATTTATTAATCCATCACCCTAAGAAACACATTTATTGTATCAAAGCATTTCTTTCAACTCATTTAAGGAAAGATTGGAGCCCCATCAGGGTTTCACTTGGTTAACATTACGAGTGTGTACCTAGATTATTATGATCAACACAGAGTCCAACCCCCTCCATTGAATTATCTACTATTTGACCCCATCAGGATACATGCATTCAATCTTTAACGAAGTATAGCCAAACCATCACCATATACTCTTATTATTTTATAAGAGCTCCTTAGACCATCATTTTGTACAAAAGGCAATTCATCTTCTTTGCTCATGAGGGGAGACTAATCATCCATCAGGACTCTCTCTATACAAAAAAAGGCATCGTAGCTTGATAAATGATACCACCCATCCAAGGTAGTGGAATATCTCTAATGTAAGAAGAAGTATTGGAGAGTGGGAGAAATACAAGTGTTACTACTTCTACACAAAGAGGAAAACTAAAGCTTGATAGGAGATACCACCTATTCAAGATAGTAAAATACCTCTAATATAAGAAGAACTATGAGAGAGAAAAAGAAGAAATACAATAGTTACTCATTCTACACAAAGCTTGTCAATGGAGCTTGATAGGGGATATCACCTATCTAACACAATGGAATGCCTCTAATGTAATAAGAAGTATGTGAGAGAAGGAGAAGAAATACAAGTGTTGCTCCTACACAAAGAGGATTCTAGAGCTTGATAGGGGATACCACTTATCTAAGATATTGAAATGTCTTTAATGTAAGAAAAAGTACAGGAGAGCAGGAGAGAAATATAATAGTTACTCCTATATAAAGAGGGGCATTGGAGCTTGATAGGAGATATCGCTTATTCAAGATAGTGGAATACCTCTAATGTAAGAAGAAGTATGCGAGAGAATGAGAAGAAATACAATAGTTACTCCTACACAAAGAGAAGCACTAGAGCTTGATAAGGGATAACGCTTATCCAAGATAGTGGAATGCGTCTAATATAAGAAATATAAAATAAATGAAGCAAAAAAAAAAAGAGATTGAAATGGAATTGTTGTGCTATTTATTTACCCGAAGGGGGATATTTAAAAGTGCAAAGAGAAGGGAAGATAAAAAGTTTTTTTTTTCAAAAATTTTTATAACTTTTTTTTATGATTTTTAAAATAAAATTTTAATGATTTTTTTTGGAATTTAAAAATAAAATAATTTTTTTTCCTCAAATGAGGTGGAACATAACTATCAGCTGTAAGGGGAAGCAAAAAAATTTGCTAAAAGGGGCCCACCCTTACACCCATACAAATGTGTGTCAAGCATTGCATGTAAGCAGCCTGTTAGGCCACTACCTGATTTAGTTGTTAGTCTGGTCTGAGCTTGATTTCAGCTTGTACAATCCAATTTGGACTTTTTTGTGTCCCTAACAATTTTTTGGCATTCCGAACTCCATTTTAATACTTTTAGAGTCAAATGAAGTCTCTACAATTCATTTATATCAATTTTAATAGTTTTAAAAGTAAATATTTTGATTTTTTTGCTCTAATCAGTGCGTTAACTTTAGTAAAAGCTAAAATTATGATCAAAGATATTTTACTTGGTTTACCACTCAAGGAGGTGTCTATGTTGACATACAGGAGGTGGTTTCATCTCGTATTTATAATTTTCAGTCATAAGCAGCTTGAAAGGTTCAAATACTTATTTTAGAATTCCACAAGCTTCTACATCTTAAAATAGAGAAACAACTAATTAGTCACAAAAAATCACCTTGATCGGGTATGAATCTCAATGCAAATCTAAATTGAAAACCTCAATAATAAATTTGGGACCATCTAAACTCTGGTTTCAACAAATTTATATTCAAATTGGACATCTCAATGAGATGAACCCAATGACGCCAATTTTGGTCCAATCTTAGCCCAAATCAAAGGACCAATGCCCATTTGAAAGCATCAAAGCATTAATTGGTTGAAAAAATGATATCCAAACACTCCAAAATCTCCTTGAAGCTTGTCCATATTTACTGAGCCTTTCTTTCTCAAAAAAATATAAATAGATCCACATTCTTCACATAAAAAGAAGGGGGGGCTTGAAGAATTGTGGAGCTCCACCCAGCACCACCGTCGATGATCCGTGCCACCAAGTCACCATTACGAACCTCTGCCCAACCATCAATATGGACCTCCATCCGGTAGTAGTTGACGAGCCTTCCTCCTTTGTCGCCCATCAACTATGGTTCCCCCGACCACCATCTTCTGTCGACTACAGCCTCTCTAACTGTCATTGCCTACAAACTTTGGTCCCTCCTACCACCAATGTATGCCAACTGCAGTCCCTCCAACCTCCATCACATATTGGCTATGGTTACCAGTTGACTATAATCAATTCGACCACCGTCACCCATTGATAATTGCTATTTTGACCTTCGTCGCTTGACTACGATCCCTCTAACCTCCGTCCCCCCGACTATAATCTTATCGAACAAATGAACACACCAACATTTTCTTGAGAATAACTCTTATGTCATTGAATTCTCTCAACTATAACTATGTAATGTGCTCCAAATAATATATATTTTTATATTTAGTCAACACCTTCCCAGGGAAAGGGTATCATTTATAATCAACATCCAACAGTAGTGGAATTATTTCAACTAGGCAAAGCTGTAGTGATTTTTTCAATTTCAGAATTTTTCACATAAAAATTCTAGTGTCTTTAATGATTGTTGTACCCCATCTATTCTATTTATTTGTATGTTGGATCTTCATACAAAGATATGACAATAAAATTTATATCTCTCTACTGCCGTGAACGTTCTAGAATGTAATAGATAATACAAATAACTTATTTGAGAAGTGTAATTCCTTAATTACCTATAAAAGATAGAGACTACATCTTAATGAAATATAAATTCTTATAATCACTTCAATGTTGTTGGACAAAGGCTTAATGCTATTGTTGTAGTCGCCTCAACCACCCGAGTTGTACATCATGATGGATCTCTCTATTGGAATGTTAGACTGTAACATATTTAATGAGGTGTAAATTACGACTCACGCTACTTTCAAGACTATTAAAGTTAATGAAAAAGGGTACCTCTTATCTTTTGATTGCTCTTTTTTTTAATCAATTTTATATGTAATTTCTATTATTTATTTAGGTGTTATTCAAACTATTTTTGATGGATATGGATATCCTCATCAGTAAAATAAGTGTTTTTATGAATAAGAGCAACATAAGAGTGGATTGTCTCTCACACGAATGAGGAGTAGATAACTATAGAGTGAATATCTCTAAAAATAATATTTCATAGTAACTCATAGTCCACTCCCAGAATTTGACATGCTAGGGAAGAGCATCTTTGAAATTAATCCTTTAAGTTTCTCTTACTCATTTTGGCAAATTTTAGGAAGATGAGATGATTCAATGATAATCCTTTGCTTTACAATAAACTACTTAATGACAATATTGGCAAAATCGATAAACATGTGGATAGTTTTAATGGAGAGAATCTGAAATCAAGTGTAGGCATGGCCCTTTGGTATGGCCAGAAAGACATAAAAGAGGAGACTATCGAAAGCCAACTAAATATGCATAATAGTCTTTTAGTTGTCGATATACTCATCAGGATTCAAAGAACTATCCTAAGGATTGTTGCATCCTGGAATATTCACTGGGATAGAGAAATATATAGTTTAAAGTCTTAGCTTTGTACAAAGATCCAACACACAATTAGATGAATAAAGGGTGCAACATTCATAATATACAACAGAGTTTTTATGTGGAAACCCCTAAAAAGGGCGAAAAACCATAGGGCCTCACCCAGTTTGAAATGATCCACTAGTTTTTGTAGTTGATTACAAATGAGGCCATTCCATGGGGGAAGGCCTTGGCTTGATGTAACAAATATAAATCATATGGAGTACATTACATGACGTGAATAGGAGGATTCACTATTGACGCGTTCGTTTGGTCGGAAGAATCATAGTCGGTGAGCGTCTCAGGTCGAAAAGGTCAGTATCTTCCGACGGAGGTTCGAAGGACCATAATCGGCAGGCAATTAACGGAGGTCGGAAGGACCATTTCCTGGCGAAGGAGGTTAGAAGGACCGTAGTCAGTGGGTGATGAAGGTCATAAAGACTATTGTCTGCAGTAAAAAAGTTAAACTCTTAAACATCGAGGTGCCTTTTGGTGTAATGGTTGGAATTTCATTAAGAAACTTCACAGTTAAGCGTGCTCATCTCAGAGTAATTTTGGGATGTATGACATGCTGAAAAGTTACACCAACAAGATAAAACAATGAGGCTCTTAGGCTAAAGCGGATAATATCTTGATAGTTAAAAGTTTGGATGTTATATGAAAGACTAGTATGGAGACCAAGGTCGGAAGGAGCGCCGTCAGGTGGAATTCCGTCAATAATTGGAAGCCGGGTGGAAGTCCGGCATTAGTGGCTGGGCAAAAGTTTGACATCAGTTGGTGGTCGAGCGTAATTCTTTAGATAATTATGAGTCGGTCGGAGGTCCGGCAAAAGTCCTGCTACGTATAGTTGGTAACTGGGAGAAAGTCCGACGATAATAGGTGGCCGATTAGAAGTCTGGCATTCTTTGGTAGCCAAGTGAAAGTTTGACGGCTGGTGAAAGTCTGGCATCGGGTAGAAGTCTGGAATCGAGCAGATGTCTGGCGTCGAGCAGATGTCTGGTGTCCGACGGTGGCAGGGTGGAAGTCCGACAACGAGCATACGTCCGACGTTAGATAAAAATCTGATGAAAGTTCGGTGATTGGTGGTGGTTCAGCAGAAGTTCGAGCGGTGGTTGAGGATGAGCTTGGTGGCAAGAGAGATCCCTGATTTCTCTTCTTCCTCTCCTTCTCTTCCTTCTCTTCCTTTCTTGTGTCCCCTCTTCTCTCTTCCTCCTCCGGGCTCCCCTCAATGAAGAATGAGGGGTCCATTTTTAGTTTTCTAAGAGTGGCATGACCAGTAAATAGGAGGGAGATTAAGGGTAAATTAGGAGTGGTTTGAATGGATGGTAGATGTTGATTCCCTTTATTGTAGACCATTTGCTGGACATTTGAATATCTTGATGATATCAAAATTTGACAATCTTGGGCTCGTTGGATTTGTCTCGTCGAGCCACTAGATTATAAACATGTCATGTTTGGAAACTTTTTGGTAATCCAAATTATGGTTTGAGCCTTCCCAATATGCTTCGGGTCTTTGATTTGGACCCATTTGGGCTCGGATTGAGTCAAATTTGGTGTCGTTGTGTTTGTCTTTTCGAGACGTTCAGTTCGCTGAAATCATAGTTTAGATGGTCTCAGATTTAATTTTTGAAATTTCTAACTTGATTTTACCTCGAGATTCGTGCATGATCAAGATAATTTTAAAATGATATATC
>NW_021511790.1:0-264 GCF_001605985.2 Dendrobium catenatum | reverse complement strand
AAGTCAAAATATGATTTAAATAGCTAGAAAATTAAAAAATGATTAATTAAGGCATGTGCATACATTAATCATTCCTCATCAATTCAATCCAATTAACCTCAAACAAAATTTAAAGTTTCAGACTTCAACTAAAAGCACAAAAGCATTTATAATATATAGTTTGAAATTAATTAATTTTCAAAATATATATTATATTATAAATTTTAAAATGATTTGAAAAAATTATAAAAAATTAGAAATGATTTATATTAAATTTACTTAAAA
>NW_021511789.1:0-1215 GCF_001605985.2 Dendrobium catenatum | reverse complement strand
CTAGTTAAGTTCATGTCACTTTTAATTCTCATCGAGATTTTTTTATATGCATGCCTTCCTTGAGATTTTAAGTGGAAACCTTACGGGATCTTTTATATAAATATATCATCAATAAATTATCTTGATCGGGCATGAATCTCGAGGCAAAATCAAGTTGGAAACTTCAAAAATTAAATCCGAGATCACCTGAACTCCAATTTCAGCAAACTTATAGTCAAATTGAGCGTCTCGGAAATACGAACCCAACGGCATGAAATTCGACTCAATCGGAGCCAAATGAGTCCAAATCAAGGACCTGAAGTGTTGTTGAAAAGTTCGAACCACAATTTGAGTTGCCAAACAGATTCTAAAAATGACTTGCTTATAGTCGAATCGAGCGACTTGACGAGACGAATCCAACGAGCCATGATCGCCAAATTCCGACATCATTAAGGCCTTCAAATGCCTGACGAACGGTCCACGATTAAAGGATTCAATATCGGCCGTCCATCCGATCACTTCCTATTTACCCCTGATCTCTCACCTATTTACTAGCAATGCCACTCCATAATATCTATAAATAGACCCCTCATTTCTCATGAGAGGGGATCCAAGCAAAAAGCAAGAGGAGAAGAGAAGAGAAGAAGGATAGGAGGGAGGAAACTTCTTGGCCACCGCCAGAATTCTGCCCGACTTCCACGGGACGCCGAAATTCTACCCTACTTCCAAGTGATGATGAAACTCCGCCCAAACTCCAAGTGACGCCGAAATTCCGCCTGACTTCTAAGTGACGCCAAAATTCCGTCCGAACTCAAAGTGACGCCATAATTCCGTCTGACCTCCAAGTGACGCCATAGTTTTACCTGAACTCCAAGTAACATCAGAGTTCTCCCTGAATATCATCTAATGACGGAGTTCTCCTTAGCCACCAACTGACGTCGAACTTCTACCCGACGTCGGATCTCCGCTCGTCGCTAAATTTCTACCTGACACTGGACTTCCGCCTATTATCGGACTTTCACCGGACATCTATCTGATGTTGGATTTCTATCTATTACTGAACTTCTACTTGACGTTGTCTTTCTGACCTCTGTCGTCAGACAACGGTCCTTCTGACTAACGTCGCCCGTCGACTACAATCCGTCTGGCCTCCATCGCCTGTCGATAACGGTCCTTCCGACTAACATCGCCCGTCGACTACAGTCCTTCCGACCTCCATCGCCCTCAAACTACGGT
>NW_021511788.1:0-212 GCF_001605985.2 Dendrobium catenatum | reverse complement strand
AAGTATTGAACTTTGGTACAGAATATCCTTTTGGGTATGGTACGGTCGTATTCAGCAGGATAAGGACGACCTTTGCCCACCAACTTTTCTGCTTGATCAACGGCTATAATAGCCCTGATCCTTTCTGTGATTATTCCTTCCAACTTTGCGGCAGTTACTGGTTCGGAAGTACTTACAACATTTTGTGGGGTGGGCTGACGGATGACATTATG
>NW_021511787.1:0-318 GCF_001605985.2 Dendrobium catenatum | reverse complement strand
ATGTTGAATTATGATTTGAAGTCTTCATTAGTCTGGAATTTGTTTATCCTGAAATGTTAGTCCACACAAGAGCAAAAATAATTTTTTCAAAAAGTGTTAGGAGAAAACAAATCTTAAAATAATAATATTTGGAATCATCAAAACTATACAAGTTGCAAGAAGATAAATCATGCAAATAGCAAGTCTCTTAACAATCTCTCCCTTTTTTATGATGGTAAAATAATTATTGTTTTTATATTTTTCAAATTCTAAGAATCTCCTAAACTCCCCCTGAATTGATGAACGTATGAAAATAAGGAGGCATTGCACAATAAATAT
>NW_021511786.1:0-240 GCF_001605985.2 Dendrobium catenatum | reverse complement strand
TATGTTGGGTGCAAAATGCTAAAGGCTATAAAATTAAAACTTTGAATCTTTTAATTTTTTTCTAATGCAATGCATGCTAGTTAAGAACCTCAAATCAATTATGCTTGAAATTTTAAAAACAGGCTTAGAAAGTAATTTTTTTAGAAGACTGGACTTCCCCAGGTTCGGCATGGCACCTCATCCTCATAGGTCGAACTATCCGAACTCTACCCGCAGGCAGGGAAGGGTCTAAAACAAGGA
>NW_021511785.1:0-372 GCF_001605985.2 Dendrobium catenatum | reverse complement strand
TCGTGTGATCAACGGTCTAGAAAACGTACATCTGCAGCGAACTACGGATGACGCCCTAGAATCCGTTTTTTGGTTCGTTCTCTCGATCGGATGGACCAAATCGCTTGAAATTTTAAACTTAAGAAGTAGACATGGACAAAAATGATGGGGAAAGATTCGTTTTAGGTAAATCACTCTGTACGTAAAGCTAATTAACTCCTTCTAGTGCGAGCTAGGTCTAAGGTTTTGAGATATTATACCGCCAGATCTTCAAAATTTCTGGATGGATGAGCTTGTAGACTGTCCAAGTGTAGATTCCCAGCACAAAAACGAGCTCGAACACGCCTAGATCGACCGCTACGAGCTTGGGACGGATTAGGTGGTGGACTCGCT
>NW_021511784.1:0-251 GCF_001605985.2 Dendrobium catenatum | reverse complement strand
AGAGTTCATCATTAAATTAGTTGAATTAGATTTAGGTATACATTTTAGATTTAGAATTCAATAATTACAAATGTTAATAATAAGCTGATTAAGAATTAAATGTTTTAATAAGTTTTTTTAGAAATTAGGTTAGAATTGGTTGGTTGATTTATTAATAAATTGAAAAAAGCAAAAATCCAAATCTAGGAAAACGTGTCACTAAGTTTTTGTTATAAAAGTCTCTATCCTATAAGGAACATGCATCCTAAGTC
>NW_021511783.1:0-222 GCF_001605985.2 Dendrobium catenatum | reverse complement strand
TATATATATATATATATATATATATGTAATGATTCCAAGAAATAAAATTTGAATTCAATTTCCTCTAAATAATTTCTTCATGGTATCAGAGCTTAGGAAAATCCTAAGCCTTCTTTCAGCGTTGGCGACAAACCTTCCTCTCTTTCTTCCAACATTTAATCGGCGGTAACTCTCTATCATCTTACCGATAGCCTCACTTCAAACACTAGTAGCCATTGCCCA
>NW_021511782.1:0-341 GCF_001605985.2 Dendrobium catenatum | reverse complement strand
GATTATACTAAATAAAGTTTACTTCAAATTTAACATAAATAATAGCCTAAGGATTTATTTGGGATAGTTTTCTTTTTTACTTTTCAAAATAAATTTTAAAAATAAAATTTCTAATTCAACAAATTTTTACAATAAAAAATTACTTTAGAGATTAACAAATCTAATTCATTCGTTCAATCAAATAGCTCAAAGCATCTTCACTATAATATTTGTTAAATTTTTTACTGTAGATTTCTCTTTCAGCAACAAGTAACTTATTACCATAAAACCTTCCCAGGCCATGCAAATTGATGTCTTCGACTCTTCGAGTGCTTTTGTAATTTTTTTTTATTTGTCTCTTC
>NW_021511781.1:0-399 GCF_001605985.2 Dendrobium catenatum | reverse complement strand
AGTAAGAAAATTTTTACAAAATAAAATTATAAAATTTTTATTGATAAAATATGATATCAATAAACAAAACAAATATTTACAAAAGGGGAACTTAAATGAGAGTTGACACTCTCAAGCTCAATGAAATGGTTTATTGAGATATCACTTGTTACAAATTGGTTATTAGAAGACAAAGTTCATGTGAATATTAATGATTTCAAACAAATTCAATAAATAAAATAGGGTATGTTTGTAAAAAAAAAAAAAAAGAGAGTATGTAAATACATTTTACTTTATAATTCCATAGTGAGTTGTAGTTTATATATAATTAATAGGTAACTATTTAATTTTGTAGCAATTTCCTATCCAATTATATAAAAAAAAAATCAGTTCATCAGCATGACTTATATCTCATATACT
>NW_021511780.1:0-225 GCF_001605985.2 Dendrobium catenatum | reverse complement strand
AAATAGATCTTTGCAGCTTTGGCGTTAAGTAGGTAGGCGTTGATACTATTAGTTGTGAACTATCATGCTAAGTTAAAACTAAGAATTTTATATTGATTAATGGAAACTAATTTTATAATTTTTGTGTTCAGGAACACTTCGAGAATCAAAGAATTACGAGTGTTCTACTGATATGTAGAAATTGGCAGGTATGTTTTTTAGTTATTAATAAATTTACTAGCATAT
>NW_021511779.1:0-1082 GCF_001605985.2 Dendrobium catenatum | reverse complement strand
TTATTGACGTGGCGGGTAGGCGGCCTCTTGGTTTTTTTCCCTTAAACGGGGGAGACGCGGGAGACTGCCGAAATTTTGTCTGAAATACAGACAAGAACTTGGAACAAATGGGACTTGTGGACTTAAATCAAATGGACTTAATTGAACTTGAACCCAAATAAAAGAAAATGTGTGCAAATGATGAAGAACATTAAGCCGATAAGGCTTGAACTTGATTGAACTCAGAACGACAGAGGACTTGAAGCACATACACATAACAGAACTTGAATCATGTTTGCAAGAAAGCTTGGTTTGAGCCAAGTAAAGGAGATAAAGAACTTAACCTTGAATCAGTCTTGAACTATAAGGAACTCAAATCAAAACTAGAACTTGAAATGAACAAAGACAAGACTTGGACTTTTAAACTCAAACAAAGATTTGAGTTGGACTACAATGAACTTAATGTAGACTTGAATGGGTTATAAAAAAAAAGATCCATTTTGAATGAATTATAAGAAACCTATCCGAATCTCATCCAAGTGAGGATTCGTGTATTAATTCATTATAAGCTTTAACATAAAGTTTATTTGAGCAAGCATCTACAGCCTATAATAACCATTTCAATGTGAGTAAAGAGACAAAGGATTTGCAAATAGAATTTGCGCACAAACAATAGAAGACAGTGGGAAATACGACTTGACTAAGAAGTCATGATATGAGGACTTTGAACCATTTGACTCATCCATAAACAACGAACATGAATTGTAGGAGATGTGATAACCTCCCTTTAAGTCATCTTGCAAGATCTAATAGAAGATGTCAAAAGTTGTGATCATTCAAATATATGCAAAAGAACATCTTATGAACCATATAAAGATGAGAAAGGTTGATGTGTATATTAAACATATGAGTAAATATACATTGTCCTCCTGCAAATAAAAGTGGGTTCACAAGAAAGCATCGCCACAAATATTCCTGAATTCAACATGTATGTTGTAAGTATAATGTGATCTTTATGTAAAAAAGGGTCATGGGAGAAAGAGCTTGATCTTCATGCAAGAAAGTGTGGTAGCTCTTATCACATCTATGTGCGAACACTGACG
>NW_021511778.1:0-256 GCF_001605985.2 Dendrobium catenatum | reverse complement strand
TTTGTTATATTCTAGATGTCATACATAATCATTTTACATACCTTACTTCAAAGTGTACTCTTCTTGCATAAAGAAATTTTATCATTGCTACTTAAGTAAAATATCAAAGTAGAATATAAATAAGATTCTCTTGAAAGTAAAGATTAAAGGTAGAATGTATATAGTATTGGTTGTAAATTATAAAGTGATTATTGTGTATTTATATATTTCAATTTAAAAGATAATAAAATTTTCAATAATTTTAGTTTACTTAATA
>NW_021511777.1:0-251 GCF_001605985.2 Dendrobium catenatum | reverse complement strand
ATCAAATCATGTTAATTTTTGGTATAGGTTTATGATTAAGCTACATGTATGTGTGTATGTGCATTATAAAGAATAAGGTCAAATGTTTTAATTATATTTCTTTATAACAAAGCTATTAAAATAATGTTATACACTAATTATATGATAATGTAAGTGCAATACTAATTATGATTTAAAAAATAAGGGCTTAAATATGTTAGCATAAGTGAGATAGTTTAACTTTACACAAAATTAACACAATAATGATATAA
>NW_021511776.1:0-3266 GCF_001605985.2 Dendrobium catenatum | reverse complement strand
AGTGCTAGGTTGTTGGAGAATGATATAGAAGCAGTCAAGCAAAAATGGGAGAATAATGATAGAAATAGACAAAGTGATCACGAAAAAAAAAAGCAGAAATTCCATCAAAATCAACAACATCAGTCTATAAGATTATATGTAATACTAGTTTGTGCAAATTGTAGAAGATCTTATCTAGGAAAATGTTTGATGAATTATAGAAAGTATTATTTATGTGGGGAATCAAGGCATAGTAAGAGAAAAATGATGATATAAGTTCCATTCCTGTAGTTAATAAATTTGTAGATGTATTCTCAGAGGAAGTGAGGGATTTACCTCCAGAAAGAGAAGTAGAATTTTCATTAAATCTTCAACCTGGAACAAATATGATAGTAAAAACACCTCATAAAATGGCAACCAAGGAATTACAAGAGTTGAAAAGTCAATTGTTTGAACTGATTGAAAAAAAAAAATTTAGCAGACCTAGTTCATCTCCTTGGAGTGCACCAGTGTTATTTGTTAAAAAAAAAAAAAGGATGATTCTATGAGACTCTATATAGATTACAGAGAATTAAATAAGGTGGCAATTAAAAAAACAAATATCCTCTTCCAAGAATTCACAATTTATTTGATCAGTTAGTAGATGTTTTTGTATTTTTCAGGATTGACTTAAGATCAGGTTATCATCAGATTAGAGTGAAAGAATGTGATGTTGAGAAGACTTTTTGGTATAAGATATCAGCATTGTGAATTTTTTGTTATGCCATTGGGATTATCTAATGCCCCAGCAGTATTTATGAATATGATGAATAGAATTTTCAAGTCTTATTTAGATCAATTTGTAATTATTTTTATCAATAATATTTTGATCTATTCCAAAGATGATAAGGATCATGCAGATCACTTGAAGATTGTGTCAGAACTCCTAAGACAACATAAACTGTTTGACAAATATTCCAAATGTGAGTTCTGGTTGAAGAAAAATTTTATTTTTGGGACATATTGTCAGTGGAGAAGAAATATCAGTAGATCCATAAAATATTAAAGCAATAATAGACTGACCAAGACCCATTAATGTGACAGAGGTCAGAAGTTTCTTGGGATTAACAGGATATTACAAAAGTTTTATTAAAAGCTTTTCTCAAATTACTTAGCCTTTATCTAAATTAACCATGAAGGACATTAAATTTGAATGGACTGATGTTTATGAGCAGAATTTTCAAGAATTAAAACAATGTTTAATAACTGCACCACTGTTGACTATTCTTTCTGGAACTGAAGGATTTCAGTTGTTCAATGATGCTTCTCTGAAAGAGTTGAGTTGTATGTTGATGCAAAATAAAAATGTGATTATTTATGCTTCGAGACAATTGAAGCCTCATTAAAAAAATTATCCAACCCATGATTTAGAATTAATTGCGGTGGTGTTTATATTAAAAATTTGGATACACTATTTATATGAGATAAAATGTAAAATCTTTACAGACCATAAGAGTTTGAAATATATTTTCACTCAGAAGGAATTGAATTTGAGATAGAGAAAATGGTTGGAAGTAATAAGTGATTATGATATTGACATCCAATATTGTCCAGGAAAAGGCTAATATTGTAGCTGACGAATTGAGCAGAAAAAACCCAAACACAATTGAATATGTTGACTGGTGAGGAAAGACTGATTAGAGAAATGGAGACCTTATAATTAGAAGTCAGGATGCAAAGAGATCATGATACACTTAGCATTAATCAGATGACAGTTCAATTGTTATTGGAGGAAAGAATTAAGGAAGCTCAAAAGAAAAATAATGAATATCAAAATTTTTTGGATCAAGTGCAAGAAGGTTTAAGGAAGGAACTCATGGCTGATGAACAAAGAAGAATCAAGTACATATGCGGTTTTGGATACCAAAGGAGTTAGATTTAATTCAAGACATTTTGTTTGAAGCACATAAAACCAGTTACTCCATTCACCCTGGAAGCACAAAGATGTATAAAGATTTGAAAACTTTGTTTTGGTGGCCAGGAATAAAGAGATGTGGCAGATTATGTGGCTAAATGTGAAAGGGGTCAAGTTGTTAAAGCTGAACATCAGAAACCCAGTGGAATGTTGCAATCGTTACCAATTCTAGAATGAAAGTGGGAGGATATAGCTATGGACTTGTTACAGGAATTCTCCAATCAAGGCAAGGGCATAATAGTATATGGGTTTTTATTGATAGACTAACAAAGCCAGCTCATTTTCTACATACTCGTCAGACTGATTCAATGGAAAATTTGGCCAAGTTATTTGTGAAGGAAATCATCATATTGCATGGAATCCCTAAAACTATTATTTCTGATAGAGATTGAAGATTTACCTCCAAATTATGAAAAAGTACACATGAAAGTTTGGGCACAAGATTAAAGTCAATACTGTATTTCATCCTTAGACAGATGATCAATCAGAAAGACTGATTCAGGTGTTGGAAGATTTATTAAGATTATGTATATTGGATTTTAGAGGTAGCTAGGAATACCATATACCATTGATAGAATTTACCTACAATAATAGCTATCGATCCAAAACCAAGTTGGCTCTATATGAAAGAAAATGCAGAATTTCATTGCGATGGTTTGAAGTGGCTGAAAGACAAATATTTAGTTCACAGTTAGTGGATCAGGCTATTAAAAAGGTCAGACTTATTAGAGACAGATTAAAAGCAGCTCAATACTGTCAACAGAAATATTATGATCCCAAACGTAAAGTGGTAAAATTTAATGTGGGAGTTTTTGTATTTTTGAATGTGAGACCAATGAAAGCTGTTTCTAGAATTGGTCAAGGTGAAAAACTCAATCTTAGATTTATTGGTTCATTTGAGATCAATGAAAGAGTATGAGTAATGGCTTACAAATTAGCACTACATGCATATATATCTGATGTATACAATATTTTTTCATATATCAATTCTTAGAAAGTGGTTGACAGATGAAGGTAAAAGGGGTTCCTCAAAATGACATTGAACTTCAGAAGGATTTGACTTAAATTGAAGAACCTCAAAAGATCTTAAAAAAAGGATGTTCATGAATTAAGAAGCAGAATAATATTGCTTTTGTTAAAAATTCAATGAAAGCACAGATCAGGGAATGATGCTACATGGGAAAAAGAGGCTGACATGAAACAGAAATTTCCTCACATAACTGATGATGTATGAAAGCTAAATTTCGAGGACGAAATTCTATTAAGGAGGAAAGATTTGTAATATCAAAAAAAAAACTATATATATATATATATTATTATGATATGTTTATAA
>NW_021511775.1:0-967 GCF_001605985.2 Dendrobium catenatum | reverse complement strand
ATGACGGTTCTCTGCCACACAGGGTAGTGGTGGAAAGAGTGTTTATAAAGGCTTCTCCGCTTTGTTATGGGTGCAAAAGGAGAGTCACTAGTGGTATTAGTGCAATATTCGGAGGGTGACTATAAGGAGTGGATGTAGGTCTGGTTTTGGCCGAACCACTATAAATAACGTGTCTTTTTTTATTATTTTTTTTATTTTTTGTGTTTTTACTTTTAAAACTGTGGTTGAAAAATAATTTCTAGAAAAATTCACTAAAGTTTTATTTTTATTTCCTAATTCAAAAAGAGGGTTAAAATTTTTTTATTTAACAATTCACCCCCCTCTTAGTAAGCCATGGGACATAAGCTTAGGTTTAACAACATAATTGATAGTGAACGAGTTTCAACAATACCTAGTGATAAATCATTCAAATAATACTTTAGTATTTCAAATAAATATTACTCGTTCAAAACATTATGGATGAACTTACTCTAAGATTGGTTGAATTTCTTTATAGTTCAGTAGCACATATAAAAATGCTGTTTTGATTTCAAAATTATTGAGAAAACTTTCAACATATTTTCCACTAGTCTTTCCATGACTTCTAAAAATTGGTAGTGTAGCCTGTGATCTTTCTTCTACATCAAAGTCCTTGTTACGACCAATATTCTTGTACTCCTTACATGGGGCTCAAAGTAGTAGGAACAGAAGTGAGTGATTTCTTTAGACAAATATGCTTCATATATCTATCCTTCTAGTCATGCTTTATTCTTAACATATTTTTTCAACTTGTTCAAATATTTGTTCAATAATTATAATTATTAAATTAGTAAACATATTTTTTTAACATGTTAAAAAATATTTAAGATAAATTAATAAAAATACATTTCACCTCTTAAAAGGGTACATCCAATAATATTATATAGGTTCACCAACTCTAGCTTTGTAAAGTAGATGGACTGGAAGATGATCCATAGAATCAAAAAAT
>NW_021511774.1:0-1670 GCF_001605985.2 Dendrobium catenatum | reverse complement strand
CAAATCCACATAAGAAGGATAGCTCACACCTAAATCATAACTAGCCTTCTCTAAACAACTCACCACAATCTTATCAAAAGTCCATAAAATCATTACTTCATCAACAAGACATAAGCATAAAGATCAAAAGAACAACTTAGAGAAATTTCATTCTCAGATTTTTGTAAGGAATTTCAACGTTATCATGGAATTCACTATGGAGAGTGAATGTATTTACTTATAAATCCGTAGAGCAAAGGGTGTTATGAACGCACCATAAATCTTACACAAACTATACATTAATATGATTCTCTACCAACCAAATCAGCCACTAGATCATAGACTAGAATAAGAAGCAGATGAAGGTAAGGATCTGGAAGAAGATGATGAGAAGAAGAAACAAAGGAGAAGAAGAAGAAGGAGAAGGGGAAGGAGATGAAGAAACTCACATTGCAAGGGATGAAACTCGGGTTCGGTCCTAGAGGTCGGAAGAGCTCGGACCTAGCCTCAGGTTCGGATCACACAAGGGAGGTCGGCAACGGGTTGCTGGGTTCGGTGGAGCTGCCGTTGGACAAAGCAAGGGGCTCGGGTTCGGCTGTCCGGCTCGACGTCGGCCAAGGTGACGGGAGCAGGAAGTTCGCGTCGTCGAGCTTGGCTAGGTCGCGTGAACGGGAGCTCGATCCTGGAGGTCAGACGGGATTCTGGCTCGCTGCTGGTCGCACGAACAGAGGGAGACGGAGGGGAAGGCGACGGGATTCTCCTGGGCTTCGGCTGGATTCGCAAATGAAGAAGACCGAGAGAGAAAGATCAGTCCGTGTCCCCCTGGGCTCGTGCGAAATCCAGAAAAAGGGAGAGGGGGTCGGTGAGCAAGAGAAAAGTGAGAGAGAGAGGGAGAAGCTGCCAATGCCAGACGAAAAGGCCTTCGTTCGGGTAAATGGAATCCGCTACCGAGAGAGGAAGCCCGCCAAACGTCGTCCCGTGCTACAGCTTCCGAAAATCTCCTAAAAATGGCTTCGCTCGCTGCTCAACGTCTGCTCTAAACGCAGAAGATCGCTGAGGCGCGAGATATGGGCTGAAACGCAGACCTCGTTTGATCGCAACCGTCAATGCAATTACCGGATCTAGTGAATGAATTCAAAATATTTTAGAAAGTTAGCCGGAGTTTAGAGGAACCAAATTGAGCTGAATCAAACTAAATTGGCTGAGATCGGGCTAGATTTGAGTCCAATCTTGACTCGATTCGAGTCGATTCGGGCTCGAGCCAAAAACGAGGTCAACAAACGGACCCCCAACATATGCGGCGAACAACAAGTGAACCGTATATGTTGGCGTTGACCCTCCTAACTCTAGGAAAATGCAACCTTAGGGTCAGACAACGAGATTCACTAAGGGGAGATGCAATCAATTCTAAAACCAATCAATGGATATCAAAGTAAAGAGAGGGTCCATAATCAATCTAAATAAAATTCAGAGGGTAAGAGAAAAGAAGATCAAAAATCATCCGACCATCAGACTGGCGGTGATACGAAAGGGACAAAGAAAGCACCTTCGCTCGGCCATAGGCCCCGAAACAGCGAAGTTCCTACCCGACCATAGGTCTGTCGGTAAGAAAACAATCATCCGACCATCGGTCTGCCAGTGAAAAAGAAAAGAAACACACTCGCTCGGCCATAGGCCCCGAAACAGCGAGG
>NW_021511773.1:0-229 GCF_001605985.2 Dendrobium catenatum | reverse complement strand
ATTGAGTGGCATTTGGTTTACCCAAGTGATGGCTACTATTTTTGTTACTTCCTAAGCTTTAATAGCTTGTACCCTTGTTTATGTTTTATGTGGTGGTTTGGTTCTTATGGGTTTCCTTTCATCCTAGTCCTCTGGTATTATTTGATTACTACCCTGGTTGGTACCCCATTCCTAGGTAGTTTCGGGCATTGTTGCCACTTTTTCTTCCTGGATTTGTTGGATCTATTTT
>NW_021511772.1:0-259 GCF_001605985.2 Dendrobium catenatum | reverse complement strand
GAAGAATGTGAAAATACGATTGACTGTAGTGACCTTATCACCCTAAATGAAATTAAAGATTTCTATTTTTATCGGCGTATTTAAAACCAAAGTTAGAGAGGCTTTTAAAAAAATGAAGTGTGGAAAAGCTATTGGACATGTTGATATTCCAATAGAGGTGTGGAAGTACTTAGGAGATGAAGGAATTTCTTGGCTTACTAAACTTTTTAATACTATTTATAAAACTAAAAAGATGCCAGATGAGTGGCGAATGAGTGTG
>NW_021511771.1:0-313 GCF_001605985.2 Dendrobium catenatum | reverse complement strand
GTTGTCCCTTTCACAGCTGATGAAGTGGCCCTCCTGATTGGACTACCAAATAGAGGTGAGGAGATTACTTGGATGACCTTGCCGACTTCAACAATCAGCTCAAAGGATATTAAGACTGAATTGTTTGAGTTGACTAGGGAAAGCTACCCAGATACCATGTTGAAAACATTTATTATGTATTTATGTTCTAATTTATTTTTCCAACAAACCAACTTTAAAGTTCTTAAGATGCTTAAGACAATAGCAAATAATGTTGATGATTTTTCATCAATTAATTGGGCATGGGCAATTTGGGAATGCCTGGTTGAAGATT
>NW_021511770.1:0-356 GCF_001605985.2 Dendrobium catenatum | reverse complement strand
TATGAATTAGGTTGTTAGACCTAAGTTAATGTCCCAGCGACTAACAAAGTGATGGGGTGAATTTATAATTTAAAAATTTACACCTTTTTAAAAATTATTAAGAACTTCAATGAAATTTTGAAAATGATTTTTCAACCACAAATCAATAGAATAGTAAGGTAAAAAAGCAGCAGAAAATAAAAGATACAAGATTTATAGTGGTTCGGTTAAACACGACCTACATATAATCCCTAAAGTCTTCCACTTCAGGTATTGCACTATTACCATTAGTGTCTCTCCTTTTTCCCCCACAGCAAGGAGGAGAAGCCTTCACAAAAACTCTCTTCCACCACAACCCGGTGTGGTAGAGAACCATC
>NW_021511769.1:0-286 GCF_001605985.2 Dendrobium catenatum | reverse complement strand
CCTACGTGTTAATTCCAAAAATGATAAGTCCTTAAAAGGATCTAGAACCAATAATGCTTAAAGAGCTAAATCTAATATAAAAATAAACCTATGAACATAAGATCCCCACTAAATTGCAAAATAAAGAAACATGAATAAAATTTTAGGGAGCAACAAGGAGACACCACCCAAAAAAGAGCTAGAGCCCAAATAAGAAAAAGGCCCAGTAGCTAAATCAGATGTGAACCACCTAAACCTACAAAACTCTAATAAAAGATAATCTCCACCAAAGAAACTCAATGAAGAA
>NW_021511768.1:0-464 GCF_001605985.2 Dendrobium catenatum | reverse complement strand
TTCATTCCGGTAGGGGCGCTATGGGCGAAACCACCGGGTCATAGCCCTCGGTGCTGCAAGTTTTCTTAAAAACTTAGAAAACTTTTAGGGGCCTAGATGATTGTAGGCCCCACACCTTTAAGGCCTTGTAGAAACTTCAATTATAATTAAGATTGCTTTTACTTTTTTTTCTAGATCCCTAAAACCTTGTCACATCCGTATATGAGTCTTAGGAATTAGAAAACAACATCACTTTTGATCCTACAACACTAGTGACTTCTAAGGATAAAAACTAAGGACCGAGTCTTAGAAACTTAGACTTAGGGTGCATGTTCCCTATAGGATAGAAACATTAAAATAAAAACTTAGTGACACGTTTCTCTAGGTTTTGCTTTTCTTTAATTCACTAATAATCAACCAACTAACTTTAATCTAATTCTTAAAAATTTATTAAAACACTTAACTCTTAATTAAGTTTTAATTAA
>NW_021511767.1:0-307 GCF_001605985.2 Dendrobium catenatum | reverse complement strand
TTTTCTCCCATGAAACACAAGTTCGTAGTCTCTTCCTTTGGTTTAGTATCAGAGGAATCAGTACCAGATTCTGCCAAAAAACCTCTTTGGATTTTTTTCTTATCCTTCCTTGACTTGGCTTTCTCCTCACCTTTTTCCTTTTCTTTGCTTGAATGATCTTGAATGTAGGGAAATCGGCTCTTACATGTCCAAGTTTCTTGCATTCAAAACAAACAATATCAGAAGATCCTTTAATATGTTTATAATCCTTACCTTTTCTCCAACTTTGACGATGCTTTTGTTTCTTCCTTAGAAAGCTTTTGAATTG
>NW_021511766.1:0-248 GCF_001605985.2 Dendrobium catenatum | reverse complement strand
ATAAATTTTTGTTAAATCATTTACATAGTAAAAAATTTTATTCATTTTCAATAAATTTTTTAAAGCCGCCGGAAAATTTTGTGAGAAAAAACCGCTGGAAAAGCGCCGGAAAGCCGCCGGAAAATTCAACCGGAAATCAATGATTTTCCTGTAGTGTACCCTATGAACTTCTTAAGGGAAGGACACCTAATCTCTCACATCTAATAAAACAACAAGATACAAGTGATCCTCTATTCGAGAGGAGGTCG
>NW_021511765.1:0-265 GCF_001605985.2 Dendrobium catenatum | reverse complement strand
TATCTCGAATTTAGCTCCTGTTTTGAAGGGTATCCTGAGTACTGATAAGGCCTGTCTGCCTTATGTTAGAAATGGTTGATGTGTGTTTTCCCGTCTCTCCGGTGGCTGGACTGATTTCTGGGTGTTTTGGTTTTTTTTCTTTCTTTCCTTTTGCCGCCTGTTATTCTTTTTTGATGGTTTGTCTTCTGCAGCTGTTTTTTGGTTTGGCTCTTAATGTGTTGTTTCTCATTCACACTTATATGGGTGTGCTGTGCATTTGGTATTT
>NW_021511764.1:0-288 GCF_001605985.2 Dendrobium catenatum | reverse complement strand
TATATGTGTTGCAGATCCGGTGGCGTTCTAGTCTTGGTGTTGACTCCCCCTTTCTCATTCATCGGGTCGTCATACTAGCCAGGGGGATTTCTTATAATTGGCGTTGCTGTACATGCAACCATCTTTGTGGTAGGAAACTATGATCCAACTACTCGATACAACAATCTATTAGATTGTATCCCTACACACCATGATGCAATCATATCACATCTAAATTGGGCATGTATATTTTTAGGTTTTCACTGTTTTGGCTTGCATATTCATAATGATATTATAAACGCACTAGGG
>NW_021511763.1:0-324 GCF_001605985.2 Dendrobium catenatum | reverse complement strand
TCGCCGGACAATATTCTTTCTAACCTCCGTTGCCCGCCGATTATGATCCTTCCAACCAAACAAAAAAGTCAATAGTGATTCTTTCTATTTCTACCATGTAAGACACTTTATATGCTGTATATTTGTT
Organism: Dendrobium catenatum; assembly: GCF_001605985.2. Lineage (NCBI taxonomy): Eukaryota > Viridiplantae > Streptophyta > Magnoliopsida > Asparagales > Orchidaceae > Dendrobium > Dendrobium catenatum. Next base: position 197 of record NW_021511763.1, on the reverse strand, counting down.
ATATCAAGTCAAGGCCTTCCTTCCAATGAAGGGCCTCATTTATAATCAACTGGAAATACTAGTAGATTCATTCAAACTGGACTAGGCTCCGTTGTTTTTTCCCTTGTTAGGGTTTTCCACGTAAAAATCTTGGTGTGTCTTATGAATGCTACATAATCTCTTTCATATGTTTGTGTGTTGGATCTTCGTACAAAGCT
>NW_021511762.1:0-238 GCF_001605985.2 Dendrobium catenatum | reverse complement strand
ATTCCTATGTTTTCTTCCATATGATTGTCTCCTAAGGGATTCCATATATTTAGGATAATATTTAGGATTTGTAAAATCTTCAATTTTTGGGGGTATCCAATTATCCTCAAGAGCTCTTATTGTCAATTTATAAAATGAATTCATTTCTTCCAAGAGTCGATTTGTATAACTAATTAGATATGTTTTCCTCTCAGATTCATACTTAAATTTTTTAAAATCTCTTTTAAGATCAGCATAG
>NW_021511761.1:0-254 GCF_001605985.2 Dendrobium catenatum | reverse complement strand
TTGAGTAAGACTTGCAAAATATATAAGGACGCCTCAACATCTTTTCAACTAATAGATTACTCAGCATATATTGAGTATTCAAAATCTTCATTTTTTATAGGAAAAAATATACTAAGTGTATACGATATGTTAGGTACTTAATCAATATTCTATATTCAAATCTCAATATTATTCCTTTTGAAGACACTTTTTTATATTTATTAATCAATTTTTATATTCAATATTCATCTTTTGAAGATAATATTCATTATTAG
>NW_021511760.1:0-555 GCF_001605985.2 Dendrobium catenatum | reverse complement strand
AAAAACGAAACCTAAATATTTCTTTTGTTTTTTTTTAATCTTTCGTATATACTTTCACAACAAGACAACGTTTTGCCTACAATTAATTCTGTCGGAGCTTCTCACAATTAAAAAAACAAGACTAAGATTTTGTTTGAGACGGGTTTTTATTGCTTTTGAAAACAACTTTCTAGTACAAAAAAAAAATTTGTATTAAAAAATTGTTTTAAAAATCAATAAAAAATTGTCCCAAACGAAGCCAAATACTATCGAAGCTTTTCACAACAAGATTTATTAGAACAAAATACTCATTAAAAATTATCATACTATTCATGGAGGAAAAAAATTAGAAACATAAAACTAACATTCAAAAACTCTATTTTTATGTAATTATTTCACATTCAATTTTACAGACAACTACAATTATTTCACAAAAATTCCCCAAGAGTCAAATCACTCAAAATTTACTAACAATCTTAATCAATGCATGATATACACAAACATACAAGCATTTTACATACAAGCATTTTACATACATACTCACACATCTACAGATCTTACATAACTTCATTTGGT
>NW_021511759.1:0-494 GCF_001605985.2 Dendrobium catenatum | reverse complement strand
ATTGTAGAAGTATTTGGTAATTGTAGAACATTTGCTTCTGATTTAATGTGTAATTACTTTAGTATCAGTATTGCTGTGCAATTTTGAAATGTAAGGATACTTTAACTATTTTGCATGGCTTTTAAAACCGAACCGGACCGGCCGGCCGGTTTCGGTTCGGTATAGAACCGTGTTCGCAGAAAACCGGCTGCGGACCGCTCGAACCGGCGGTCCGACCGGCGAACCGTCGAACCGGTTCCGGTTTGCTTTAACCGGTCTGTTCGCTAAAAAGGAAAACGGACGGCTGAGATGCGATCTGGTGCGAGCGGAGGTATTCAAAGTAACGAGTAACGACGCGAAAAAAAAAAAAACCCTATTCGATTCATCGTGTCGCCTGCGGCTGCTTGCTTGGCGTCATCTTCTCTTCCTCGGGTTTCTTCTTCTCCGAATCCCACTTCTTCTTCTCGGCTTCCGGTGCTTTTCTATTCTTCTGCTTTCTACATGCTCTTGTACAA
>NW_021511758.1:0-242 GCF_001605985.2 Dendrobium catenatum | reverse complement strand
TCCATCGTGATAATGAGAGAACTTTTGATTAAAGCTAATCCTTAGATATCAACTCCTTTTTTTTGTGGGAAATTAGATATACCAGCTCCCATCCTTTTCTTCTTTCTTTTTCCTTTTTATTTTTGGGAAAAAGAAAAGGCAGTGTTGTGTTGTAGAAAAAGATTGGGTAAATTATTTTGCAATAAGTTAATTAATTAAGACAAAATTTTAATAAATCTTAGTAAGTAAATTAATTAATTTAA
>NW_021511757.1:0-214 GCF_001605985.2 Dendrobium catenatum | reverse complement strand
TTCTTCTTCCCTGTTCCGTCTCTTTCCCTCTCTACATCCCTGGCTCGAACAACGCTACGGCGAAGCTAGCGAAAGCGATATACATATGCATGTGACTATCGCGACATGCAGAACTTCTAGAAACTTATGATGTCCATAATGATTGAGAGGGTGCTCATATTCCAAAATTTTTAGTAAATCTCTAAAAATTATATATTATATTAATATTCATTAT
>NW_021511756.1:0-246 GCF_001605985.2 Dendrobium catenatum | reverse complement strand
TGCTGATATTTGCGCAGCTAAGATTATAAGCTTGTCCTCTAGAAAGAATCAGCAGAAAATATCAAAGACTTAATATTCCTTTTATTCTATTGAAAAAAAATTCCACATTGAATACTAAAATTATATCAAATGGACAATTCAATATATATTCATTGTTTGAATTGTCTTAATAGTTTGAGAAGGACCTAAAGATCACGCCTAGAAAATTTTGAAGTATTAGGCAGGAAGTTTTCAAGACTGATATGG
>NW_021511755.1:0-425 GCF_001605985.2 Dendrobium catenatum | reverse complement strand
TAATCAATCCAGCATATCTCTCATACCCGGTAATGGAACTTTTTTCCCACACCTCTCTTTGTTTTATACTCACTCTCGCCTTCCCTTTCTCTTCCGAACTTCTCGCTGAATTTTTTGCTAACCTACGCATTAACCACACTTGCCACCTACTTTCAGCAGCCACCTCCACCACCTCCATCTGAAGATCTGGATCCCTCATTATTTTTGTCTGTATTTTGTGTTGTTTGTTTCATGTCTTTTTTATGTGCTTGATAGTCTTTTTCTTGTGTTTCTAGACCCTCTTTTTGTGATGACAAAAGGGGTGTAGGGTGTAGGAAAAAACTGTTTGGTCTTTGATTTTGTAACCTTGTGGTGTTTTAATGAAATTTTTCTACTTGTGTTTGCCATAATCAAAAAGGGGGAGATTGTTGCAAATCTACTTTTTC
>NW_021511754.1:0-290 GCF_001605985.2 Dendrobium catenatum | reverse complement strand
GCCAAGGGTGGCAAAAAGGAGATTTTTGTAAGGGCTTTTCTGCCTAGCTGTGGGGGCTAAAGGAGAGTCACGTTGGTAGTGCAATACTCGGAGGGCGTCTCCGGGGAGTGGACGTAGTTCAAGTTGACCGAACCACTATAAACCCTTGTGTTCTTTTAACTGCTTCCGCACTTTAATTTTCCGCACTTGCTTTTCTGTGGTGACTTTGGTTTGTGATATTTGCTCTTTTGTTTAAAGAATTTTTTAAATACCAATTTGTTGAGTCTAGTAAATAGGTTGTTAGACCTAAG
>NW_021511753.1:0-466 GCF_001605985.2 Dendrobium catenatum | reverse complement strand
AAAATTGGTTGGTTGATTATTAATAGATTAAAGAAAAACCAAAATCTAGGAAAATGTGTCACTAAGTTTTCGTTTTAATGTCTCTATCCTATAGGGAGCATGCATCCTAAGTCTATATTTTTTAAGACTCGGTCCTTAATTTTTGTCCTTAAATATCACTAGTGTTGTAGGACTAAAAGCAGTGTTGTTTTCTAACCCTTAAGACTTCTACCCGTATGTTAAAAGATTTTAGGGATCTAATAAAGTAAGAACAATCCTAATTATAAAAAAGTTTCTACAAGGTCCTAAGGGTGGGAGGCATGCAAACATCTAGGCCCCTAAAGGTTTTTTAAGTTTTTAAGAAAGCTTACAGCACCGGGGGCTGTGACCCGGTGGTTCCGCCCGTAGCGCCCCTACCGGATTAAATAGGGGCGACTGATGTTCGGATCCGATTGTCCTAGCTCCCTCTCCAAGTGCTCCAACGCTC
>NW_021511752.1:0-469 GCF_001605985.2 Dendrobium catenatum | reverse complement strand
AATTCTTGTTAAGATTGATCATCTTAAATTCCTCTTTTAGTCAAAGACTTAGAATAATTCAAGGTTCTTTATTGAGGATAACACATGATATGATAAACATATCTTTGTCATGTGGATTTTCCTTAAAATTAATTGTCATACCTTGTATTGATATCGAGTCAGGTGATTCTATAACATCTTTAATAGTTTTTCCTCTTCAATAGTGATAAAAAAAAAATATCATATTTGGGTTCACCCATTATGATATCCATAAATACATTCTTTTGAATTAAGATTTATTCAAATTGAAATTGGAGAAAGTGGAAGTCTTATTCATCTTCTTATTATTATGCATCTCATACGCATCTTGCAAGTTGATGAACTTGTTTCATAATTATCTCATTCAAGTAATTTATTCGTACTATAGGATTGGGTCCGATTTGTAGATTAATATTCCTTGTATAAGAGAGTTAATTTTCTACTCTTAAAC
>NW_021511751.1:0-246 GCF_001605985.2 Dendrobium catenatum | reverse complement strand
CTCTCTCTTTCTCTTGCACTCTCTTGCTCTCTCCCTTTCTCCTTCTTGCACTCTCTTGCTCTCTCCCTTGCTACTTTTTGCTCTCTCTCTCTCTCTCTCCTTTTCTCTTTCTTTCTCTTGCACTCTCTTTCTCTTGCTTTCTCTTTCTCTATCTCTCTATCTATCTATCTCTCTCTCTTTCTCCCCCTCTCTATTGCTTTCTCTCTCTCTATCTCGCTCTGTCTCTCTCTCGCACTATCTTCCTCT
>NW_021511750.1:0-341 GCF_001605985.2 Dendrobium catenatum | reverse complement strand
TGTAAGATCGGAAGTTACGATAGTTTGATCGGAAGCAAGCGCCGGAGCTCACTAGCTGTGAAGGTCAGTTTCTCTCTTCCGCCGCATCTCCAGCTTCTCCGGTGTTGTTCGACTCCTCCCTCAACGACGTCTTCTTCAATCGGATCGGAAGTTACGACAGTTTGATCAGACAAAACGACGCGAGCTCGTCGCTTCACGGCTCCTTCGGGTTGTTCGATTCGCTCCTTCCACGACTTCCTTCCAGTCGATCGGAAGTTGCGACACTTTGGTCGGAGGCAACAACAGGCGCTCACTCGCTGTGAAAATAACTTTCTGCCTTTGCGTGCTTCTTCCGCTCCATT
>NW_021511749.1:0-261 GCF_001605985.2 Dendrobium catenatum | reverse complement strand
CATCTATATGTAATTATAAACAAGAAAGTTTTCCAGAGAAGTGTGTGGAACATAGATTAGTGAGACATAAAAGAGAAAATCATCATTAAGGCTTCATTTGAGACCTCTTTCTTAATGCTTTCGAAAGCAATTTTTTAGTAAAAAACTTTTTGAACTAAAAACTTTGGTATTAGAAAGCTACTTTAGAAAGCAATAAAAAAATCTATCCCAAACAAAGCTTAAGTATAAATTAAGGAGTGGGGTGATTATTTGTTGTCGACA
>NW_021511748.1:0-263 GCF_001605985.2 Dendrobium catenatum | reverse complement strand
CTAAGTATAAAAGTACTTATATATTTTATATATTTTAAAATTATATAATAAAAATTTTAAATTCATTTACATGCATCTAGACATTCTTTAGAACCTTTAAATAGAGCTTTATCATCATTAAATGAATTTAATGGGGGAATATTCAATATTTGGACAACAATAGCATCATAATTGTCCTTTGATTGAACTTTCAAATAATAGGGTTATTATTTAATCCTAATGCTTGGAAATTCATCAATTCATTATTTCCATAGATTTAATGC
>NW_021511747.1:0-226 GCF_001605985.2 Dendrobium catenatum | reverse complement strand
TAACTTGCTCCCATAGTTTTAAAGTATGACACATTAATTTAATTCCTCTATAGTTCAACATTGAACAATAAGAAATGAGGAATGGAGTATTTTTGTGATAAACTTCGTTAATGTCTAAATTCAACTTGAAATATTATGCTACTTAACAATATTAATGTTTGCATTACAGTCCTATTACATGCAATTAGCTACTTATTACTTTGCAGCTTGTGCAATTTATTAATTG
>NW_021511746.1:0-351 GCF_001605985.2 Dendrobium catenatum | reverse complement strand
CACGTGGTGGTCCGACAGAAGTCCGGGCCTCAGGTGGTGGCTTGGTGGAACACAAGGCCTTAAGTGGTGGTCCGGAAGAAGTCTGAGCCTCAGGTGATGGTCTGGCGGAGCAACGACATCAGGCGGTGGTCCGGCAGAGCAACGACATCAGGCGGCGGTCCGGCGGAGGTGAGGACCTCAAGTGGTGGTCCGGTGGAGCACAGGACGTCAAGCGGTGGTCCGACGGAGGTGAGGACCTCCAATGGTGGTCCGGCGGAGCAACGACGTCAGGTGGTGGTCCGGCGGACGTGAGGGCCTCAAGTGGTGGTCCGACGGAGCAACAGTGTCATGCGGTGGTCCGACGGAGGTGAG
>NW_021511745.1:0-549 GCF_001605985.2 Dendrobium catenatum | reverse complement strand
CGTCGGTTCACCGCCGGTGCCATACCGGCGGTTTTCGATGGTTTTGGCCGACGGTATTACCGGCGGTCCAGACCATCGGTCGTTTCACCAGATTACCGTCGGGCGCCGTCGGTAACCACCAGTATTTACGACGGTTTGACAAAAAATATCGGCGGTCATTAAAACTGTCCGGTGTCATCGTTTCCGGTGGCTAAACCGCCGGTTAGCCGCAGAAAACTTGTAGCACCTATAAAAAAAATTATCAGCATCCTCTCTATTTGAGGGAGGTTCACCCTAGATTCTAACCCTGCACATAAAGTAATATATAACAACAAGTTTTGGGCAACACGCCGCTATATTCAATCAACTGTCACAAATATAAACATAAGCACATCCAAACAAAATATTAAATGTTAACAAAGTTAATATGTTCGGGTCACAAGTTCAGAAATTCACAAATTAACAAGTTCACAATAAACATAAAATAGTTCTAATCTTCAGCTGTATCCTCGCTGTCTCGAGATGTTTGTCGTGGCTCTTCCTCTTGCTTCCTCTGATTTTCAGTTCTGT
>NW_021511744.1:0-1111 GCF_001605985.2 Dendrobium catenatum | reverse complement strand
GATATTTAAACAAAGTTTGTTTATTGATTTTTTTAATATTTTTCATTTGTTATTTCTATAATATATAATTTCTAGTAAACCATACTTTAAGATTTTTTTTTTTTCTTACGTGCTTTGCATATAAATTTTACTAAAAATTCTAAAACTTAAGTGAGACAAATATATATATGAAGAGGAGGGTTTCGAGAGAGAGGAGTTCAAGCTTTTCATTTGAAAATCTTACATTAGCTCTAGCTTTTTAATTATTATTGTCAAAAGTTGTTGCTTCATCAAGTTTTTGTAAGATATCATAAAGATCTCAAGCTTCTTATTGTAAGAAGTTCTCAACTAGCCAATGGCCTAGAGTCGTGTTCTTCTCGTTTGGAGTAGATGAAGAGGGCGTTAGTTTCTTCGTTATATGATAAAGAGAGGTAGATATTAGTGTTAAACCACATAAAAATCAATTTACACATTTTTTTCTATTCATTTACTTGCCGCATTTACTTGTTCTTTTACTTGATCTCTTGCAGTATTGATGATGTATTTGAACATGATATTAGTTTCTTTTGATCTAAAATTTGTATTTATCATAAATTTTTTATTTTCTTATATCACTTGAAAAGTAAATTTTCAATAATATAAAAAACATTTCTTATTAGTTTATATTACAAATTCTTAAAAAAATGTTATGAAAATCATACTCTTAATTTTCTACCGTCAATTTTTTTATATTAAAAAGGACCGATATGATCCGTATTTTGCCGTCAGGTTAGCCAAGCCAATGATCTGCCATTAGGTTCGGCTGTCGCATGTCTTGCAACATGAATGAGATAATAAATTTTATTAAATTTAGACTTAGTAAAAACTAAGGTTTTATTTGGGACAATTTTTATACTGTTTTTTAAAACAGTGAAATCTAAATTCTTCAAATTTTGAATAAATCCCCATTTTAATTAATTTCAAAATTCATACTCACAACTTTATAACATTTTAATTCTTCATCAAATCTATTCACCTTACTATTAAGAATGTCATAATTACATAATTAAACAAAAAAATTGTGAGTATTAATTTATAAGAGTAAGAAATTTAAAAATTATTGACAAATTAAAATTATGAATTTAAATTTCGC
>NW_021511743.1:0-243 GCF_001605985.2 Dendrobium catenatum | reverse complement strand
CTGCTTCTTTTCTGTGATAATTAATGGTAGAAGTCATTGGTATTTTAAGTCTTATAAAGGTCTTCGGCAAGGCGATGCTTTGTCTCCTTCTCTTTTTATAATAGCTAAGGAATATCTTTCTAGGGGTTTAGAAGATTTGTATGCTAAGAATGTTTCGTTGAAATTTAGAACGATAAGAGGTTTTCCTATATCACATCTGAGTTTTGCTGATGATTTTATTTTGTTTGCTAACGGTTCTATCAA
>NW_021511742.1:0-205 GCF_001605985.2 Dendrobium catenatum | reverse complement strand
GCCCGGGACGACGGAACCATGAGATCTTGATCGGGTCTCATCCATTCCCCCACCATCCGCTTTAAGTGCAAGATGGTGCAATTTCTAATTTTAAATATCAATCTTTTTTCCTTCAAATTCCCAATTTATCTAACCATTCTCAATATCCAACTCATGCTGCTACTATATGCCAGATAACACGTATTATCTATACGTATCTGATTGA
>NW_021511741.1:0-226 GCF_001605985.2 Dendrobium catenatum | reverse complement strand
ATTGCGACTTTGGGTGATCAAGTCATTAAAAAGATTGTACGTTTTAGATATCTCGGGTCTATTGTACAAAGCAATGGTGAAATAGACGGGGATATTATTAGTAGAGTTTAAGTTGGATGGTTGAAATGGACGAATGCTTCGGGCCTCCTGTGTGATAGAAAAGTATCCCTTATACTTAAGGGAAAATTTTATAAGATGATGGTGAGACCTAGAATGCTTTATGATG
>NW_021511740.1:0-316 GCF_001605985.2 Dendrobium catenatum | reverse complement strand
GATTGATACGATCATATCATCCCGGACGATCGCAGGATCGGCCAGGAAGATCTATTTAAAAACCTTAAGTTACTTCAGGATGATAAATATTGGCCAGCTCGTATTCAGGGCGATGCTCTGGACGATTTTTCTCATATTTGAACTGATCGGCCAGGACGATCGTGATATCGGCCTGGACAATCAAGCCAATTTTAAATTGATCAGTTTGTGTTCAAGGCGATGCTCTGGCTGATCTTCTAAGATTTGTACAGATCGGCCAGGCCGATGTCTATATCGACTGGGACGATATTGTCAGCAACTTGCAATTAATGAGCTC
>NW_021511739.1:0-248 GCF_001605985.2 Dendrobium catenatum | reverse complement strand
CAGAAAGCAAGAGTCTGTAAGCAGATTTTCCAATTCTTTCCAAAATCTCAAACGGTCCAACGTACCTTGGACTCAGCTTACTCACTTGACCAAATCTGCTCACACCCTTCATCGGGCTGACTTTGACATATACAAAGTCACCAACTTGAAACTCAACAAACCTGTGCTTCTGATTATAATACTTCTGCTGTCGATCCTGAGCCGTTTTCAATCTTTCTTTTATCAAATTGATCTTTTGAGCAGTTTCA
>NW_021511738.1:0-234 GCF_001605985.2 Dendrobium catenatum | reverse complement strand
AAATCTACATCCCGTGAAATTTGTATAGTTGTTAACGTAAAAGAGACGGCTATAGGAATTTTTTTTATTATTGTTTGTATTAAGAGTTAAATTTTTATTTGAATTAAATAAAACAAATATTATTTCTAATATTTTCTAGTCAATTTTATCTTTTTTAACATAGACCAAAATCTACTCTTTTAATTAGATAATCGGAAGGAGAAATTATTACATTACATTTATACTGTGAGAATA
>NW_021511737.1:0-264 GCF_001605985.2 Dendrobium catenatum | reverse complement strand
ATCACTTGCGCTGATTGGGTAACGATCAGATTAACTGTAGCCATCGGATGGAAGATCGGACGGCTATGATCAATGGCGCCCCGAGACCGCTGGATTTAATCCGTGCCATTGATCGAAATCAATGGTTTGGATTTTATCTTCAACCTCCCGCACGAACCCGAGATTGTGAAGCTTCTCTGGCATGATTCGGGCGATCTCATTGGCGAACTTCGACGAAATTTCATAGAGAGGATTAGGGGAGAGGGAACTTTGAATCCAATAATG
>NW_021511736.1:0-546 GCF_001605985.2 Dendrobium catenatum | reverse complement strand
AAGTGTCAAAATGAAACTTAGCCTTTTCTAAGCATGAACATGGCCAAATCCTTATATAACATTTGAGGCTTAGATATGAGTATGAACACAAAAGAAACATTCAACGACCACAAAAAGAAACTAGGAATTCTCATTGCTTCACTTTAAGGAATATTATCAAAATGAGACTTGCATTACTTTATGTTAAGCATTAGAACAAATACTTCATACACACACCTTAAAAGAAAATAACCTCTCAGGCTTCATGAGTTACTCACAAAACTTTACCAGAATTCCTTAAAGGGAATTCCACCAAACACCTCATATGCAAACCTTGCTAGAAGACCAAAATAGTACTTTATACATTTCTAATTCACACCTAAAGCTCTAAATCACGTGGTATGAATCAAAATGACATAACTTTCCATTGCTAAGCATCACATAGGAGAAATAAACAAACCATCTCATGGCTCTGAAATCAACTACTCAAACCTAAAGTGTGTACATTTACTTAGCAATAAAAAAAAAAAAATGGTGTGATGACATACACACCATAGGAGTTCAATC
>NW_021511735.1:0-354 GCF_001605985.2 Dendrobium catenatum | reverse complement strand
CTGAATATAATTAAACACATTATGTAGAGGTATTATTGTTAGGGAATTATGAACCAAATACAAAGAAAAATAATAAATCAAAATTTGTTCTCGCCCGATATAACTACCAACAGTAACTTATAAGTTACTCTCCTGAAAATTATGACTAGTTCCACCCTGCTTCAATTGAATTAACTTAACTTATATCTGACACATTTATTACATGAAAGATCTACAATATTTTCTAGATCAGCTAGACGCATTTAATCTAAACCTGATCTTTTTAACCTTAGTCGGAATGATAATCTGGCCTTTTTTGACTATTTAGGTAAATCAAATTTGCACAAATATTAATCAAGTCGAAATATTAATATC
>NW_021511734.1:0-297 GCF_001605985.2 Dendrobium catenatum | reverse complement strand
ATTATATTATTTAACATTATAATATAATAATGATAATTAAAATTTAAAGTAATAAGTAACTTGTACTTAACACGTAAATTAAATTCAAAATATAATAAATTAAATTTGTAAATGAATCACTTGCCTTATATTCTGAATTATATTGTAGAATAATTTCACGGTATTTATCACCTTATACCTTTGTCAAATAATTTTCAAAATTTAACACATCACAAAATTTACTAATCTTATCAAGTTAAAGGACAAAAATTTAGAAGTAGAACAATAAATAATTTAATAAATCAAAGGAAAACAATT
>NW_021511733.1:0-281 GCF_001605985.2 Dendrobium catenatum | reverse complement strand
CTTTGCCTGGAACTACACTGAGATGCCTGGTCTAAATGCAGAGGTAGTAGTCCATAAATTAGCCCTTAAGCCTGATGCAGTCCCTGTTAAATAAGCACCTCGTAGGATGAGGTTAGAAATTGAACAACAGGCGATCGCTGAAACCAAGAAGCTGATAGAAGCTGGTTTCATTAGGGAAGAGAAGTACCCCACTTGGCTTGCCAATGTTGTTCCAGTCCGGAAGAAGAGCGGGCAGATTCGTGTATGTATCGACTTTCGTGATCTAAATAAGGCATGTCCAA
>NW_021511732.1:0-235 GCF_001605985.2 Dendrobium catenatum | reverse complement strand
ATGGTTGTTAGCACTAGACATTTGCTAGAGGATGTACATTGGTGCATGGTTTTTGTTGATGATATTGTTCTTGTTGATAAGACTAGAGAGGGAGTTGAAGGTAAAATTTGATTATGGAGATCAACATTAGTCTATCTTTTTTGTGCTTTAGTCATGGTTGTTAGCACTAGACATTTGCTAGAGGATGTACCTTGGTGTATGCTTTTTGTTGATGATATTGTTCTTGTTGATAAGA
>NW_021511731.1:0-296 GCF_001605985.2 Dendrobium catenatum | reverse complement strand
ACTGATCGGTACTGGTAGGTATCTCTCGGTATTGGTCAGTACCGATAGGTACTGGTAGGTACCAGCTCGGTACTGGTTGGTACAATTCATATTGTAACACACCCGTTTATATTTTGCAGGTCAGATATAATTTATACTGCAGGAAACATCCATATTTTCAGAAGTCAGATCGATGAACTATTAATAAACCATTATCTGGACAACAACCACATCGACGCCTTCGCTAGTTTGCTGGCTGAGAAAAATAAACTTCGTACTGGCCTTTATCAACCATTTATTTATGTTTCTAGTCTGCA
>NW_021511730.1:0-270 GCF_001605985.2 Dendrobium catenatum | reverse complement strand
AATAGAATGCAAAACGAGAATATATGTTAAAAGTTTGAAGCGAGTTGCCTTAGATGATTTTGTGGCATAAAACATCAACCTTTCGGATGTCCCAATTAGAATAGCATATATGTTAGATTTGATACATGTTAAGAAAGTTATAGGCATCAATAAAAATACTTGATTATAAAGTATTAAAAATGAACTATGAGTAAATCCACTCATCCACCTAAAGTATAGCACATTTTCACATATGTTATAAATAATATTTTCATAACTATGTAGGGGGAC
>NW_021511729.1:0-437 GCF_001605985.2 Dendrobium catenatum | reverse complement strand
CAAGTTTCCCCCAAAAGAACAAAGCTACAATGGCTGCTGAAGACACTTACCAAGTGTCATGTCATAGCTTAAATAGAAGATCTCAAAGTGAGCTCATTAATGCAAGTTGCCGACATTATCATCCTGTATGATTAGTATAAATTAAGCTCATCAACCCGGGACGATTTGGGACGATCAGAAGAAAATTGGTTACATCATCCTGGCTGATCTCACGAACGTCCCGAACGATTAGGTTAAAACCGATTTCAATCGTCCTGATCATCACCCAGAATCAATGTTGGCCGATGTAAATCATCTAGGACATTGTCCCAGCTGATCCTACGATCGTCCCGAACGATGTGATCGTATTAATCATCCATTAATGATTTCTAAAGATACCATATCAAATTAGGCATAATTGGTTAGATCGTCCTGGACGATGTGTATATCATCCTAGC
>NW_021511728.1:0-572 GCF_001605985.2 Dendrobium catenatum | reverse complement strand
TTATTGATGAATGCAACCCATTCATCAGTCAATTTTATTATCAAAGTGAATGTGCTATATCATCCCTACAAACATACAATGTCATGTTGCAAGTGATATGACATATTCGTGAGTAAGGTATAAAGGACGTCTAGCAGATAAAGCAACTGCCTTACACCACTTCTACCATCAACATCAGAATATAAGCAACCGTATTCAACCTTGTAAGCTATAAGAAACAATGGTTATCGAAGATGTATGCAAAAAGTTCAAGTGACCTTCTTGCAAGTAGATATCAAATTAGAGAGAAAACAAGGATATTACAACTCCAACAATCAACATCAATATACAAATACATAAAGACTACAGTAAATGTAGTATCATATAGTCAACTTCAGTCTAAGAATGAATACATCTACTTCTAGCAGTGGTGGATGTATTGTAAAGACCAAATACCATAATAAAATGCATGAAGACTATGACAAGTGCAAGCTCATACGATCAAAGGCAGGAGATTAGTTAGTGCACTATAATCCGCCTACAAAAATCAACAAATAGTGCACGACAGTCTGCTTGTACAAAGCAGCAAACAA
>NW_021511727.1:0-328 GCF_001605985.2 Dendrobium catenatum | reverse complement strand
CTCCGGATCCTATTTCTGTTTTCGAAGATGTTGAGTTTTGATCGTTTTGTGCACAGATTTGTGTTTTCATTATCGAAAAATGCGCCGCATTTTGTATTGAAGAAACTTTTACCGCACAACTTTTGATATGTTATTGATATGATTTTTCTACACGATTTGAGTATTTTCTATAACGATTCTACCGGTTATTTTGGGTTCTGTGCGATTTTGTTCAAATAGATAAATATCAGGTTGTTGATTTGTGTTGCTTCAGTAGAATAGAAGTCTTATAATGTTGTTGTGAATGTTCTGTGGTAATTTGGTGAAATTGTGATTTTAGGAATTTTGT
>NW_021511726.1:0-288 GCF_001605985.2 Dendrobium catenatum | reverse complement strand
AACCTAGGTTAACCAAATAGGCCCTTAAGGGTCAAAATGGGCATTTTGATCAATTTGACCTTTTCAGACCCTCGAGTCAGCACCACTAGACTCCAAATACTATTTTAAACCTGTCTAGCCCAGACCCACCCTTTGGGTCAACCCGGTTGACCCAGTCAACCTAGGTTGACCAAATCAACCCTTAAGCCTTTTCCACTTTGAATCAAGCTTGAAATTGCATCCAAAACCCGATCAAAGCCTCTTTATCAGCTTTCCTTAATGATTTGAATTTGACTGGACCCTTGACCC
>NW_021511725.1:0-306 GCF_001605985.2 Dendrobium catenatum | reverse complement strand
ATATCAGTATCCTAAGCTCTTAAAACTGATCAAAAATCTGAAATAATTAAAATGCATCCTAATTCACTAATATTTGAATTTCAACAAAAATTTCCTTTTCTAGCCTACAACAGACCTGAACTTTAGACAATTTTAATTAACTACCCATATTAGGATCTATCGAAACCACACAAGCCTTACACACACATAGCATTGTTTTCTTGGGCACAACTTCTAGACTTAGGTTAGGCCGCTAGGTTTTATTTTTCTGCTGTGTGCCGGAGCTTTTCGATATTTTTATTACATGCTGTTTGAAAATTGGATTGC
>NW_021511724.1:0-237 GCF_001605985.2 Dendrobium catenatum | reverse complement strand
ACCCCACCAAACTTACAAATCAATTCATATAGCTCTATTTTATAATCCAAATTCCAAAACTATTGCTCTAATACCACTTTAATTTTCATGACCCAACCCGATCGAAACGAATCCCATCGCGTTGAGTCATGACGGATGAATCCAGGATATAGCTTTGGAATTTGTTTTCAGACTTTCTTCCAATGTACACATGACTACAAAAACACAGAGCTACTATAAATGTCCAAATATACAGAA
>NW_021511723.1:0-230 GCF_001605985.2 Dendrobium catenatum | reverse complement strand
TTGTAAAATCCAATTAGACCAATCAGAGTTCCTCTCATCAAGCTTATGGTTGGTGTCTTTCAAATCCGAATTTAAATCAGGACCCAAGGGAGAATCCTGAATTTGTCTCAGCGGTATGAAAGTTGTCCAAAATATGAGTAGATAATAATATTCATTTTTGTTTTGTTATTGAAGTTTGAACCAATATTTCTCTAGTAATTTTCTCTCTCTCTCTCTCTCTCTCTCTCAAT
>NW_021511722.1:0-317 GCF_001605985.2 Dendrobium catenatum | reverse complement strand
GAACTGAATCATATATCAAATCAGAACAGATAGAATCATACGAAAATCAGAATCAAATCATATCAGAACAGAACAGAATCGTGTTAGAATCGTATCAGAATAATAATTATATAGATCAGATCAAAGTATATCGTACGGAAATCAGAAATCATATCAATTCAGAATATATCAAAAGTCAAAACAGATTCCCTAACACTGACAAAATCTAAACGGATTCTGGCCCCTTATGCCTCCCTTCCCAGACACTGACAGAATCTCTCGGATTCTGGCCCCTTATGCGTCCCTTTGTGCTCATGGCACCAGAACAGATGTGCTTA
>NW_021511721.1:0-493 GCF_001605985.2 Dendrobium catenatum | reverse complement strand
CCAATTTTCGCCAACACTTCATAAGGCCCAAAATACCGTGGAGCAAGCTTCTTATTTCTCCTATTGGCGACCGTTTTCTGTCAATATGGACGGAGTTTCAAATAAACCTTCTCGCCCACTTCAAACTAAATATCCTTCCGATGCCCATCAGCCTGTTTCTTCATAATCTGTTGAGCCCTCAACAGATGTCTCTTTAACTCTTCCAGTGTCTTGTCCCTCTCTTCCAAATACTCCTCTACTGCAAACACGGGCGTGCTGCTACTCCCAAAATGCACCAAGTGGGGTGGTTCCCTTCCGTACAACACCTTAAATGGGGTCATCTGAGAGGCTGAATGAAAGAGGTGTTGTACCAGTACTCGGCCCATGATAGCCATTTAGCCATAGCTTAGGTGTCTCTGATGTGAAGCATCTCAGATAAGTCTCCAGGCTCCGGTTGACCACTTCTGTTTGACCATATGTCTGTGGGTGGTAAGCCGTACTCCTTTTCAGCACC
>NW_021511720.1:0-336 GCF_001605985.2 Dendrobium catenatum | reverse complement strand
CTCAGAGGAATCTGATGCAGATTCTGCCCAGAACGCTTTTTGAACTTCTTTCTTATCCTTCCTGAACTTGGATTTCTCCTCACCCTTTTCCTTTTCTTTGCTCGAGTGATCTTGAAGTGTAAGACAATCTGATTTCACATGTCCAGGCTTCCTGCATTCATAACAAACAACATCAGAACATCCTTTAGAATATTTGTTATACTTACCTTTAATCGAATGATGCTTTTGCTTCTTCCTTAGAAAGTTTCTAAATTTTTTTGAGATGAAGGAAACTTCATCGCTCTCAGACCCGGAAGAATCGGAATCAGATTTGTGTGCCTTCAGTGCCACTGTTTT
>NW_021511719.1:0-360 GCF_001605985.2 Dendrobium catenatum | reverse complement strand
TTGGGCTACAATATAATTGTCTTTCTCTATGGAAGTATTAATGGCTGCATGATAGTAATCGAACAAAATTTGTTTAATTGCACCAACATATAATAAAAAGAACATAATAAATTCAAAATTATAGCCCATTATATTAAAAAATATTTATTTATTTCCTTAATTAAAAATTAGTTGCAATAAGTATATATATTGTATATATTATTCATTTATTATTTGTATTTTCAGATGAGAAAAATTGCATACAACTTTTTTCTTATTATTTTTTTCTTGTTAATGATTTTTTCTATGGTTTTTTAAGCTATTAAATAAAATCTTGATGTCCATAACTAAAGAAAATATATGTTTAATTCCTTAAACAAG
>NW_021511718.1:0-241 GCF_001605985.2 Dendrobium catenatum | reverse complement strand
AGCCGGGTTGGCAGTTAAAGTTTCACCTTCTTTGAGCGATGATTGTAAAACTGCTAAGTTTATTCATTCTTCTAGCAAAAATGATGAAAATGATGTACACATTGATGATCCTTTTATGAATGAAATAGTGGAACTCCCTTTTGATTGGTATCCTTATTGTGTTAAAAATTTAATTGAGCAAGGTCTTGCCCCATCTACTTGGATTAAACGTCAAGCTCAGTCCTTTGAAAGTCTTTGGAAT
>NW_021511717.1:0-213 GCF_001605985.2 Dendrobium catenatum | reverse complement strand
TCTAACACATAAACTCCCATCCACCTGACCTCACACAAGACACTGGCTATCCCCCAAACCTCTCATCGACCAACTTCGTGCAGAAACCTGCAACAAATCCATCTGGTCCACCAATATCTTTGACCATGATGTCACCAACCTCTTCCAAATCACAAAATAAATTAACTCATGAAAATCTTCAACAACATCAAGCCTTTATCCCACTACGTGGGG
>NW_021511716.1:0-504 GCF_001605985.2 Dendrobium catenatum | reverse complement strand
TGGCTTACTTTGAAGAAAATGTTGATGGAGTTGGGATTCCCGGACAGTTTTCTAAAACTTGTTTTGGACTGTGTTTCTTTTCCCAGATTTTCAATTCTTATTAATGGGAATAGATCAAAATGGATAGAGGGTAAATGTGGGTTTCGTCAAGGCTGCCCACTCTCCCCATTTTTATTCATCATTTGCTCTCAGCTTTTGTCTAATTCTTTTTGTAGCAGGACTGATAATTTGGGAATTAAAGTTTGCTCCAATGCTCCGAGAATTACACACCTGATGTATGCTGATGATGTTTTACTATTCTCAGATGCAAGTTTAAAAAATGTGAAGAATATTAAAAGTGTTGTTAAACAATATTGCAGCTGGACGGGTTATAGTATAAACAAGCACAAAGCCTCACTAATTTTTGAAAAATCTGTACCGAGAAGAAGGAAGAGAAAGATCTCTAAGATACTGGATTTCAAACTGGTAGAAGAGTTTGTTTACCTGGGAATTAAAATTGCATTG
>NW_021511715.1:0-791 GCF_001605985.2 Dendrobium catenatum | reverse complement strand
TCAGAGGAGTCAGTACCAGATTTTGCCCAAAAGCTCCATTGGTTTTTCTTCTTGTCCTTCCTAGACTTAGCTTTCTACTCACCTTTTTCTTTGCTTGATTGATCTGTAAGCATAGGGCAATCAGTTCTCATATGTCCAGGCTTCCTGCATTCAAAACAAACAACATCAGAAGATCCTTTAACATGTTTATGATCCTTACCTTTTCTCCAACTTTGATGATGCTTTTGTTTCTTCCTTAGAAAGCTTTTGAAATGCCTTGTGATGAAGGCAATTTCATCGCTTTCAGACCCGGAAGATTCAGAATCCGATTTGTGTGCCTTCAATGCAATTGTTTTCTCCTTTTTCTTTTCACCTGCATCAACATTTCTTTGATTCACCCCTTGCTCGTAAGCAATGAGTGAGCCAAGTAAGTTATCAATGGAATAGGTGTTCAAATCTTTAGATTCAGTGATGGTCGTAATTTTTGCATCATAAGACAAAGGCAAGCATCTCAAAATCTTGTTAACTTTTTCATAATTCCAAAGTTCCTTTTCTAGTGCATGCAATGAAGTAACTATCTGAGTAAACCTAGTGTACATGTAAGAAATCGATTCATGAGGTTTCATACGAAAAAGTTTGTAGTCATGCAAGAGAAAGTTCAAACGGGATTGTTTAACTTCATTAGTACCTTCATAAGTGATGCACAATTTATCCCAAATTTCTTTACCAGTTTTGCAAGTTGAAACACGCATGTAATCCTCAGATTTCAAAGCACAGAAAAAATAGTTCAAACATTTCGCATTTAATTGAGC
>NW_021511714.1:0-260 GCF_001605985.2 Dendrobium catenatum | reverse complement strand
TTCACAGCAAGCGAGCTCGCGTTCTGGCTTCCGATCCAACCCGATCGAGGAGGGAAAGTCGTCGAATGAAGTAAGTCGGTCGGAGAAGCAACGAAAGGGAGAAAGTTATCTTCGCAAGAACGAGCTCCTGTCTCGCTTCCGATCAAAATGTCGGTTTTTCGGTCCGACTGGAAGGGAAAGTCGCTCGAAGGAGCGGAGTCGAGCGGCGTCGGAGGGAGAGACTGGAAAGAGCGAATGGAAGAAGTGTGGAAGCGTCGAGC
>NW_021511713.1:0-317 GCF_001605985.2 Dendrobium catenatum | reverse complement strand
TGTTTCTCTCTCCTTCTACTTATTCTTCTCTCTCTCTCTCCCCCCTTCTATTACGCTCTATATCTCTCAATCTATCTTTCTCCCTTCCCTCTATCTCTCTCTTTCTCTCTCCTACTCTATCTAACACTCTCTTGCGCTCTCTCTCTCCTCTTTCTCTCTGTCTCTCTCTCCTTCTTATTCTTATTCTTCTTCTTCTCTCTCTCTCACACACTCTCTCTCTCTCCATCTATTTCTCTCTATCACTCAACTATCTATCTACCTCTCCTCTCTCTCTCTCTCTCTCATCTCTCTCTTGCTCTATCTAACTCTCTCTCTAT
>NW_021511712.1:0-212 GCF_001605985.2 Dendrobium catenatum | reverse complement strand
GCACATTACTTGGAATACAAAATATATACGAGTGATTCTAAACTGCAACATGCTATACTATTGCAACCAACTGAATACATGATGAAAAAATAAATAACGCAATGAGAATATCATTTTGTTTGAAAGAATGGAGGAAATTACATAGGATGAGGTCTTGACAATTTTTTGGAAAATATTTATTTATTTATTTTTTTAAGAAATATTCTTGATCA
>NW_021511711.1:0-299 GCF_001605985.2 Dendrobium catenatum | reverse complement strand
GTGTTCTACCTCCTTCATCCCCATTCTCCTTTTCTTCCCTCATCTGCCGGCCCTAGCTCATCCCCAAGCCACCGGCCACATTTCCGTCCCCTTACTCCCACATCCTTTTCATTCACTAGCTTCCCCACTTCACATCCCACCTCCACCAAAATCACCAAAACCCGACGGCAAGCAATCAACCCACCCATCCCCCTCCTCTTGCTGCCGCCCCCCCACCAAGCTCCCTTTTCCATTGTGATGATGATCTCAATCATCATGCGACCTTCCAAATTTAGTTGGGTTTGAGAGGGAAAATTGGA
>NW_021511710.1:0-306 GCF_001605985.2 Dendrobium catenatum | reverse complement strand
TTCTCAAATCTCTCTGATTCAGAAAGCAGAACCTGTTTCCTGAAACATTTATTTAGCTTCCATAATCTCATAGAAATCTTCTGTTACAAATCATTTAGAATTCTATCATTCCATAACATATATAGATAGCTACAGAAAGCACATAAAAGAGACTCCCGCAAGGGACGGCTTTCTTCCTGCTTCTTAAAACAGTTTTTTAGTACAAAAAAATTAACTTTTTATACTAAAAACAATTTTAAGAAGCAATAAAAAAGTTGTCCCAAACAAAAATAATAAGCTGCGGTGAACTATTTGCTCAACTCCATT
>NW_021511709.1:0-357 GCF_001605985.2 Dendrobium catenatum | reverse complement strand
GTTTATTATTAACTTGTTCAAGTTCGGTTCGTGTTTGTTTCGAGCTTTATTGTTTGTGTTCATATTTTGTTCGTTTAAATTAATGATGTTCATGTTTAGTTCATATTCGGTTCGTTTAGTGCTTATTGAGCTTTAACGAGCTCTGTTCATGAACATATTTAGCGAATTTTTTTAAAATGATCAAACAAGCATGTTCATGAACAAATCTAAAGAGTATTCTTGAGCTATCAAATGAGTAAGATCTAACGATGTACTATAATAAATTATCAATAGTAAGGAAATTAAAACTACACCATATATTATAATATTAAATTACTTTAAATTTTATTAATTAAAAATAATTATATCATTATTTAT
>NW_021511708.1:0-240 GCF_001605985.2 Dendrobium catenatum | reverse complement strand
AAAAATTCAACTTAGATTGCTTGACTTCACTAGTACCCTCATATGTAATGCATAAACTGTCCCAAATTTCCTTGCCAGTAGTACATGTAGAGATCTCATATAATCTTCTAAATTTAAAGTACAGAACAAACAATTCATACATTTAGCATTTAATTCAGCATAAATTTGTTCTACTCTACTCCATTCAGAAAAAGCGGTATCAGTTTTGATTCCATCTATAATACGTGACGGTACAGAATA
>NW_021511707.1:0-202 GCF_001605985.2 Dendrobium catenatum | reverse complement strand
AAAAAAATTACGAATAGCTTCCAACGAAGGTCTTTTAGAGGGAAAAAAACCAACAAGGGAGAATTGAAAAAGGGCTGCAAGGTCATTAATTTCCAAATCAGAAACCCAAAGAGACGGGAGACCACGGAAGGTAGAGACATACAGGTCCGGAAAAGATGATTTCTTACCAGCCAAAGCTTGAAGGAAAGACCGCGAATGAGAA
>NW_021511706.1:0-359 GCF_001605985.2 Dendrobium catenatum | reverse complement strand
TTAGGTTCAATTCTTGGGTGAGGAAATTGGAGAGTTGCGTTAGCTAGTTGACAACTAACATAAAATTTATCAAATAATCATGACATGAATCCTGTTTGTTTTAATCCATATTATTATTATATCTTCTAGCACGCATTATATTTGATAAAACTTTTTAAATCTATTTTTTAGCATCTTATTTTCAATAAATTATTATACGGACATTGGCTCTTCAATAGAATATTTTTAAATTCTATATCTTATTTTGAACATGACGATCTACATTCTCATATATGATGCACCAAGACTTCTCCTTAAGGAGATATTCAGGGTTCAATATATGTCGAAAACTAACACACATTGGACATGCCTCTGTCACA
>NW_021511705.1:0-287 GCF_001605985.2 Dendrobium catenatum | reverse complement strand
TGATTAAATATAGAAAATCATGAAGGCATGCATTTTTTTTAATAAACATTAAAAGCTAATTTTAATTGAATGC
Source organism: Dendrobium catenatum (assembly GCF_001605985.2). Classification (NCBI taxonomy): domain Eukaryota; kingdom Viridiplantae; phylum Streptophyta; class Magnoliopsida; order Asparagales; family Orchidaceae; genus Dendrobium; species Dendrobium catenatum. The sequence continues at coordinate 214 of NW_021511705.1, read as the reverse complement.
AACTTCATTTCATATACTGAAATTGAAAGAAAATCTAAAACAACTCCAGGAACTACTTTTGCAGCTTAAGATGCCACATATTAACCTAAATTTATCCTGTTAAACTGCTTTCTAAAACAATTTTTTAATTCAAAATTTTGTTTAAAGCGGCTCTTCATATAATTTGTTGGGGCTAATCATCATCAAATGTATGAAGGAATGATAAACAAAACTA
>NW_021511704.1:0-307 GCF_001605985.2 Dendrobium catenatum | reverse complement strand
ACCCCTCTAGATCTTAGGACCACTCCAACCTCAAATCCATTCCTACCTTTGATCAACTCCAACTTCAATTTAATTCCTACCCTTGATCAATTTAAATCTCAAACTTCATTCAACTAAAATCCCAATTAATTTAAATTTCAGACATATCCAAACTCTGATCCAGTCCACTTGAGAATCCAAATTTCAACCTAGACTTTGATTCTACCTTTGATCTAGACTTGACCCTATCCATTCATTAACAATCATCACATGATTGTAGATGATTTGGATGCTCCAATCATTCAAACTTGAAATCCATTCCAAATCC
>NW_021511703.1:0-324 GCF_001605985.2 Dendrobium catenatum | reverse complement strand
ATTATTTGATGGTCTTTAATCAAAATTTCATGCTCTTTTTATCGATTTAAAAATTCTAATTTTAAGTTAGCATGTGTTTTCTTTAATTTCCTATATGATGCATGAATTTTTTCTCTTCTTGATTAGGATTGTTGTCTGCCATCAAGCACAATTTTGATGTTTCATCTTTGTTGGTGGAATTTTGAAAATATGTTTTTTTTTAATATTAGTTTTCTTTGGGAATTTTAAGATTAAGGTTGAGTTCTAATTCTAAAGTTGAATCAACTCGTTAGAAAGAGTATATCACACCGAAGGACGAAAATAAATCTTCGTAACGGTGTTCAG
>NW_021511702.1:0-291 GCF_001605985.2 Dendrobium catenatum | reverse complement strand
CTGAAATCAATTTCAGATTATGAAATAAAACTCCCTCGCCCTTCTAGAACCCGTCGGTCCCCTCTCATGGGTTCTCCCCATTAATTCCCCAATAAAGGCTTTAATTCCAATTGATTTGAAATTCAAATTTCAATTCAATTCCCACCTAAATTACTAAAAACTAAAATTAAATTTCAGTTTTGATTAATCCATCCCATAATTCCCTAAAACCCTCTTCTCCACCCTAACCTTCCTCCTTGCACCCGCAGGCCTCTCCTCTTCCTCCAGCTCCCGCCGCCCCATCTTGCTTCT
>NW_021511701.1:0-1657 GCF_001605985.2 Dendrobium catenatum | reverse complement strand
GCAGCCTATTCAATTTTGTGATAGATTTTACATTCATATACATAAAAAGAGCAGCATCTGCTACAATCATCAATAATCACAAATAGATCACAGAGTAATTGATCAAAGGCAGAATCATCAAGTCAAACAACATAAAGCCTCATAACTTGATCAATTTTGGCATGACAAACTGGACAGTCCCCTTTCTTCTCTTTGATCTTTTTCAAGCATGACATGCATCCAACCATATGACCACATGGAATGCAAGCACCTTCCACCGGCTTATCCAAGCAGATCACACATGTGGAAGATGAAGCATTGTTTTCATCATCTTCCTTCGTTTCAATACTGTTTATAGCACTCCTTTCAATTGGTGGCACAGTGAAATAAACAGGGCTGGAATCTATAGATGGATAGTGAATGGGACCTCCGTACACTGCCTCATCCAAAATTGGCGGAGCTGAAGGAACTGTTATAGAAGGACGTGATTCCTGAGAAGAGCAAGAGACAGCTGGGGCTTCAGTTTGTCCTGTGTGAAGCTGTGCTGCACTGGCATTTGGGTTTGCAGAGGAGCTACCCCAATCATTTGTGGCATCGATTGGGGAAACTTGTTGCCCATGAGGAAGAGAGACACCCTCTACTAAAGCTGTTTGTATAGAAGCATTGATGGCCATAGATAGTTGGACATCTTCTGGGATTGGTGTGTTAGATGCTTGCAAATGGTTGGGCAATGGTGGAGCAGCTGGTGGTGGAACGGGAACAATATTGCTATGCTGTGTGAGAGAGAACTGATGTCAAAATATAAACGATTCAGTATGGATTATATTTATGTAATGGCATGGATCACCAGTTCACCACTTGCTGTGAACCAATAGTTAGGCATTCATTGTGAAACCAAAAAAAAAAAAAAAAGTTGCATGTATAGTATGTCAGATGCACTTGAATTCAAAATGTAAAAAAAAAATGTTTGCAATCCTTTCAACACGAGATCAAGGCAGTTAGCTTGGACTAAACAAAAGATCCAACTGATCAATCATTAACATATTCTGCATTAAAAAATCATATTTAGAATGGCCTAATTTTGATAGCAATTTGAAACAACACAATCGCACTATGTAGAACATGTGCATTGGCCCAGCTCATCACATCTAATGAGCTTTGTCACGTACACACTTAACTTCAGATTTCCCCAATGAAACTTCATTAGTTAAATCCTATGTTGCACCGATACACCTATTCATGAAGGCATGCTATATCTGATACATGGATACACCTCCGATACAACACCGATACGTGATGGATACAGCTTTTCCATATCCAATTAAAATACTATTTAATTTCAAAATTACACGCTTATCCGATACGCGTGTCCGTTGAAAAAAAAAAATCTGAAAAAAAGATCCGACGTATTTACTTCCGCGGCTGCGAGCGAGGTTCCCTCTTTTCCAAGATGGATTTGAGTCTCTTGATGATATGAGAATATTAGAAATTGCTAATCTTTCACTTGATGAGTCTTAATTAGAAGCTATGATATTTATTGAAGATGATATAGAAGTTAAAAGACAAACCACTGAAGAAGCTAATCATATCATTCTTTCTAATGAATAGTTAAAGCTTCATGTGCTAGACAATTTATGTTTGTGCTTTTGTTGTTGTACTAGACATTTAATGCTTATTT
>NW_021511700.1:0-220 GCF_001605985.2 Dendrobium catenatum | reverse complement strand
TGTCTGGACGTTTAGCTCGTTGGTCTATGATATTACTGCAATTTGAGATTAATTTCACTCCTCTTTGTGTTGTGAAAGGACAGGCTGTCGCCGATTTTCTAGCAGCACACCCACTGCCGGCATATTCTCCTCTAAACGATGACCTACCCGACGAACAAGTCATGAGTTTGAGGGAATCTGACGTGGCCGTCTGGGAATTATATTTTGATGGAGCAGCATC
>NW_021511699.1:0-255 GCF_001605985.2 Dendrobium catenatum | reverse complement strand
AGTCTATAGTTTTTAAGTATAGCAAAATTCTTAGGCTACGTTTGAGATGGCTTTTTTATTTTTTCTTAAAGCAGTTTTATAATACATAAATTAAAATTTTTATACTATAAAGCTACTTTAAGAAGCAGTAAGAAAGTAGTTCCAAACATAGCCTTAACTAGTAGAGAGATTAAACAGTTCTAAAAGCCAAAGAAAAAACTGACACTTGTTGTTTCTTTTGGACAATAGACATTTTAATTGGTAATGTTCACCTCA
>NW_021511698.1:0-1343 GCF_001605985.2 Dendrobium catenatum | reverse complement strand
GCTCTTGTGCTCTCCTCTTGTTCGCAAGCTCCAGGGAGCAGCAAAAGCTGGACCTCTCCTCCACGTTCGTGTGTCCCAGGCCGACAAATAGCAACCCACCCCCACTATCCACTTGCGACTCCCACCGACAACCAGTTGAGTTGCGACCGGCCAGAACTCGTCAGTAAGCTCCAGGTTTCCTTCATCATTCAGCCGTAAGTAAAAGGGAGATGACTAGGGCCGGCCCCCTCTGTCTCGATGCCGACCTCGGACCTCTCCCTATTCCTCACTCGCTGATCCGGCCACCTCAATCGCCGCCGACGAAGAACAAATGCTAAGAGAATCGAGAGCTAAAACTTGAGGAAAGAGGGCATATGTATTTGACTTGCTGGAGCAAGTTTTCTTCATTCCAGGTCAGTTGTCTAAGGGTATTGTTCTATGTAAAGTCCCATAAAAATATGTACATACATATTGAATTCATTTATAAGATAATCTGAGTTGATATAAAAAAAGGAGTTGTATTACTGTCAAGGAAGATCCAATGAACCTTGCCGTTTACATCATTTTTTTTTTAAATGAGTCTCGCCTGTGTTGTTCTGCTCAGATTTGTAATCATGTGAAACAGTACATATATATCAAGCAATTGTTATTAAATGTCTTTAATAAGCTCGCTGGAATTAGCATAATCATGGTGGGGAAATGAAAGAGGTTTTGTAAGCGAAGAGCATTTCGACGTCTGGAGTAGAGGAATTTATTTTTATTGTTGTGATTTATGTTTGCATACACCTAATTATGTAACATGATTTGTGTTCTCTCTACATAATACCTTCAGTAGTTTGCTGGGAGATATTTCTTTAAGTTTGTTGCATAAATACAAATAATAAAAAAAGTATGAGCCTATTTTAGTTTTGATGAGGGCTTGGGCATTTATTTATTTATTTATCTTGTCCTAATTTTCATATTTCAAGTTTATAAAATATGTGACGTTGTGTAGTGACTAAGGTTCTTCCTCCCCTTTAAGTTTATTTGTCAATTCAGCAATTTAACCAATAGCAGACAATAACTGAGCTATATCCATGGTATTTCTCTATTGAACTATAGAGAAAATTATACAAAAAAATGTGGATCAAGTTCTATTAGATAATAGTTGCAATGCTTTCCTCTTCCTCTTCGTGTATGATATTAAGCCTAAGTCATTATTTATCTTCCTCATTATTTGAGACAATGTATACTAACTGTTTGATGAAATGCCACAATAAAATGATGTTAAGATCTTGTTTGTATTATATATTTATGATAAAATATATACACTACGGATTCACTAAATTTGTTAACCTTTTATATATTATATATAAAGAGTTTAT
>NW_021511697.1:0-275 GCF_001605985.2 Dendrobium catenatum | reverse complement strand
GCTTGATGTTGTTGTTGTTGTTGTTGTTGTTGAAGAATAGCAAAAAAAATGAAAAAAGAAAAAAACATATTTTCTTCAAATTCGACATTTCTTCACCAAGAAGCATAAATAAGTAACATAAACAAATATATTAGTATTCAAATAATTTCTTTTATGTTCTACTTCTAAGATTATATAAGTTTCAATTCTATTTTGCCTACACTAGTTAAATTTGTATAAATTATTCACCAAAAATAAATTGTGATTTTTATATTCTTAACTCTATGTTATAAGGA
>NW_021511696.1:0-260 GCF_001605985.2 Dendrobium catenatum | reverse complement strand
TCTGCTAGAATCGCGAACGAGGGAGACGGGAGTGGGGGAGATGAAGTCGGGGAGGATTTCGCCCAAACCTTAGAGCTGGGGGGCTTTCCGCCTCCTCTTCTTTTTGGTCTGAACAGAGAGAGCGAGAGGGAGAGCGGCGTGAGTGATTCCGGCCTTTTTTTGGCCTCGGTTAGGGCATTAGAGGAAAAAGAGGGGAGATCCGAGCCGTTCGATCAAATTCTTGATCCGACCGTGAGATTCAACTTGGCTCGAAAAATCAA
>NW_021511695.1:0-223 GCF_001605985.2 Dendrobium catenatum | reverse complement strand
ATTAAAGAGTTGCTAGGTAGGGGTTGGAATGGATGTGAAATAGCATTAGAAGGCATATTTTTTGTTTGACACAACATAGTGAATCGTTAGTTCAAAAAGGTTTAGATAGTTTTCATATGGGATATAGTCTTGACATATCTAAGAGAAAAATTTAAATTTAAGATTTTTTAAAAGGTTTACTAATATTAAAAATAATTAAATAATTATTCTTTATTTAATTCGT
>NW_021511694.1:0-510 GCF_001605985.2 Dendrobium catenatum | reverse complement strand
TGCTAAACACCCACTTTGGGTTTCAAGAGAAGGCCACTCATTCTCAACAACCACATTCCCACGCCATTTCAGCTCAAGGAAATCGTGGATTACCTTTAAAATCACCCCTTGCTCTGTTACAACCTTACCATCCAGTTGCTTAATAGAGTCAATGCATTTAGCTCTCCTTCTAGCTGATGCCATAGAATGAAAGAAAAGGGTATTATCATCCCCTTCCTCAATCCACTTCACCTTAGCTCGTCGCCTCCACCATGTCTTTATACGAGCTAAAGTACTATTCAATAACTATACCTTATATCTCAAGGTTTCAATTTAAATATCTGTCAACCCATTAGGTGAACATTCCAATTCCTACAGAACTTTAATCTCTCTGTCAAGCTCTTCCTTCAATTGATTAAGCAGTTTAAGTTTGTTCTTACTCTAAAAGAACAATGCTTTCAAAGTCCTTTGGCATTTCTTTTGAAGTTTAGTTAATTCATTACCCAAGTCCTCCACCTTCCATTTCTCCCA
>NW_021511693.1:0-323 GCF_001605985.2 Dendrobium catenatum | reverse complement strand
CCTTCTAGGTTGTGATCTATCTGTCAGTCGTTGTAGGATTTTTCTTCAGTGTATGTGAATGGGTTCTCTATTCCTTGCCTTTTGGGTTTGGTTCATGGGCTTTCCCTTTGTATTTACTTTTCTTGGGATTTGTTTTTGTGTTATGTGGTTTTTCCTTTTTATGTTATTGGGTCTATATTAGATTGGATTTGGTGGTCGTTATGAGGTTGTTACTTTGCGGTTATGTCCTAGTTTTGTTATTTGGTCTGGGGTGTTGATTGTTGGTGGGGTATATTCTATTTCCTATCAGGTATGCTGAATGTTGGGTTCTACATCTATCTCTT
>NW_021511692.1:0-347 GCF_001605985.2 Dendrobium catenatum | reverse complement strand
TTTTCTTAGAGATAATGCCTCCTATACAACTAAAAAAATTGAATTAATGATCTGCTCAATACCGAAGCTTTGAAAAGAGGAAGGTCACAGACTTGCGTACTTGACCATAGGGGTAAACTGGACAATATGCTTTGAAAACTCATTTTTGTAACGGAGTAAGCAGGTAGTATAGAAATTTCGTAACTGCTCAAAAAACGTTGTAATCTGAAAATGAATTATGGATAAACTGTATTTCCAAACAACTAAAAAGTATGAATAACCGCTTATTCAACCTCAAACTGAGAAAATAAACCTCATCAAACGAAGCCTGAGTGATGTGATACAATCCATGCGAAAATGACTTGCTT
>NW_021511691.1:0-652 GCF_001605985.2 Dendrobium catenatum | reverse complement strand
AACTTGAGTTGATTACAATGGGCTGATTCGTCTCTAAGGATGATCAGATTACAAGTAGCAATTGTACAATAGAAGTCCGGGTGTCGAGTAATGGTATGGCAGGACTTCAGGCCTTAGATGATGATAAGGCAGAACTTCGGGCCTTGGATGAAGGTCTGACAAATGTGAGAATCTTCAATGGTGGCCTGGCAAAGATGAGAGCTTCAAGTGAAAGATTGGCAGAGCGTAGAGCGTCAGGTGGTGATCCAGCGGAGTGACGGCGTTAGGCGATGATCCGGTGGAGCACAGGGAATCTGGTGGTGGTCCGGCGGAGTGATGGCATTAGGCGGTGGTCCGGTGGAGCACAGGGAGTCAGGTGGTGGTCCGGTGGTGTGATGGCGTTAGGCGGTGGTCCGGTGGAGCACAGGGCGTTAGGTGGTGGTCCGGCGGAGTGACGGCGTTAGGCGGTGGTTCGGTGGAGCACAGGGTGTCTTGTGGTGGTCCGGCGGAGTGACGGAATTAGGCGGTGGTCCGGTGGAGCACAGGGCGTCAGGAGGTGGTCTGGTGGAGTAACGGCGTTAGGCGGTGGTCTGGAGGAGCACAGGGCGTCAGGTGGTGGTCCGGTGGAGTGACAGCGTTAGGCGGTGGTCCGGTGGAGAACAAGGCGTAGGTG
>NW_021511690.1:0-1973 GCF_001605985.2 Dendrobium catenatum | reverse complement strand
CCAGCAAAAGAGGAACTATCAAAACAAAAGTTTCTCTCAAGCCAAAGTAGCACAAAGGTCAGCTACTTTATTATAATCTCTAAGAAAATGGAGAAAAATTACCTTATTGAAGTCGGCCAAGAATAGAAGATCTTTATCTATTAGGTTGTAGCTTTGCCACTTAGACTTATTCAAGGAATTTTGAATAAACTTGATAATGTTGAGTTTATCACCTTCAATTATTACTCCTTTGTTATCAATCATCCAAGATTGAATGAACTTTCTAATTGACATCATAGCATCCATCTCAAGTTGAGCTATATCTCAATTAATTCTTCTTTCCCCAAAGGCAAGTAATAATCTTCCTTTGTAATCTCTAAAGATACCTCCAATTCCAGCACTATTTGAAGTTAGGAGAGACGCATCAACATTAAACTTAATCCAACCTGGCGGTAGAGGGTGCCATGTATTTTGGAACTCCCAAAGGAGATTAGCACCCCAGCTATCTATAAATGGATTAGAGAGTTTAATAGCTGAAGAAAGAACGTTTGCTGCAATAACAGAGCCCAGACTTGCATTCTTCCCATGGGCAACTTCATTTATGTTCTTCCAACACAAGTACACCGCAGTGCAATATAAATTTGCTATATTAGGAGCAAAAGAAATGAGATTTTTCAACACTCTCAAACATTCACCAAAAGAGCCAAAAAGATGTCAAGATGTCAAGATTTTTGTTATTCTTCTTGAACCAAACTTATACCTCTACGAAAATATAAGTGAATCTTGCCAACTAGCAGAACATATAAGCTACTATCATAGTGCACAAAATACGAGTGCTTGACTATTTTTTCTCACTTAACCAACATTCTCACATAAAAAAGAATAATTCACCCTAAAATAATATCTCAAACACAAGATTAACATACTATGAAACGTTCTTCTGATATGCATAAATGAAGTGTCTAATAACCAATGAAACCATAAATCCGGGAGGTTTTTTTTCTATAAAACCAAATGAGAACTTGTTTTATTGCTTTAAAACCAAGAGAAACCCTTTTTTCTTATATCTATCGGGTAGCACAAATTGAGAAATCCTATATAATATATCTAGTCTTGCACGGAAACATGTTTGCTAATTCGAGGATTTTGGATCCTTGTTATGCACACAAATAAAGCTCCATTGCAATTCACAAGGAACTTCCATATGTATCTTGTTTTATCAATTCAGTGTGATCCCACAACTCTTGTTTTTTATCCCCTTTCCCTAATCAGTTGCATGATATATGCATAAAATATTTTTAGCAATTATTCCCCCCCCCTACTCAGAACTTAAACTCTAGTCAAAATCAAAAAAATGTATTTAAGTGCATCTCTCATGAATTTAAATTCTATGCCACCCCTGTTTAGTTTTTTTAATCATATATCAATTGTTAGAAAGCTAGTTGCTTATCATGCCAATTGGTACATGCATCTGCTTCTTCTTTTGTTTGGTAGATTATTTATAGTTATAATAAGATATCTATCTATTACATCTTTTTATCTGAGGAGTTTTGAATCACAATTGTCCTTTATTTTACGTATCATGTATTTTTTACTCCAGGTACAGGCATCTGGGATAATTTCCCCATTATGTGGAGAGCAAACAGCTGCATAACTTCCTAGTGATTGGATATCCATAGAGCATAACAGCCAATGGCTTTGGTACTCTGTGTATGCAAGGTATATGTTGTATCATCTTCAATGTAGGACTTTTGGAAAATCAAATAGTATATTTTTTTTATACATTTTTGGTGGTCTTCGGTGATTCTTAATCTTAGATAGTTTCACAAAAAGTGTTGACTAAAAGTTTACTTAATCTATATATAATAAATAAGTAAGTTGGCGCCCAAAGATCCTGGTGGTGCCTGATTGGATGAGAAGATTCATTTTTGGGATGGACTCCAATTTCATCTAAAGATGGAGTAACAGAAGTTCTGCGTTCTCTTATAAACTCT
>NW_021511689.1:0-912 GCF_001605985.2 Dendrobium catenatum | reverse complement strand
TGTGAAAAATTCCACAGCCCATTGGCTTAAGGTGATGATTATTTCTTTGAAGTTACGCATTCAAGAACATATTTTACAACATTTTGCTTACCATTTAAAAAAAAATAAATCTACATATTATATGATTTCTTATCAATTTTAACTTTTCTTGAATTACATTAAAATTATTATCATTTATATAGTCATTAAAAATAGCCACATAAATAATCAATGAATAAGAAAAGAAAATTATTGATTTTTACTTTAGTAGATAACATTTGATCATTTGATTTGTAAATTGTTATTACAGAGCAAAATAATTTAAATTCTCTTATACATTATACGGGCTAGCTTCTTATTTATTATATGGAAAAGATTTAGGCTTCGTTTGTGACGGCTTTCCTGGTGCTTCTAAAAGCTGCTTTCTAGTAGAAAAATTTTAATTTTTGTACTAGAAAGTGGCCTTTAGAAGCACCAGGAAAGCCATCTCAAATGAAGCCTTAGATTGGAATTAATTTAACTTATTGGGATTTTGCTATTTTTTAGTTTTCACATTGCTTTGCATTTAGATGATTATTAGACATTCATTTAGCTGCTTGTAGTTTTTTCATTGCTTCTTATTTTTTATTATAACTGTCACTATATTTTGTTCCTAATTTTGATCATCTTCCGCTCCATACTCTTTATAACTATTGATATCTGACTTATAACTCAATCGACATATTCATATGAGTTATAATTTTTGGCAGTCTATTCTTTGATTCGCCTTAGATGGTTTGGTCGCATAAAACGTCGGCTTTCTGATCACCTTGCTTGGAGAATAAATGTAGTAGATTTGGCATATATTAAGAAAGAGAAAGGCAAATCTAACAAGACTTAGGTTTCGTTTGGGATGGCTTTTTTACTGCTTCTTAAAGCAGCTTTTTAGTACAA
>NW_021511688.1:0-242 GCF_001605985.2 Dendrobium catenatum | reverse complement strand
GGGTGTGTTGGTTTGGCGAAGGAAGTGATTTGCTGTGTACCAATCAAAATCCGGATCAGAAACGATTATGTGCAGCTTATCCCCGGTGGTGGATAGCTGTAAAAGATCAACACAGTCCTGATATGTGATTTTGACAGGGCGTCGAATCACATAGGAGGTCAGGGCTGTGAAGGTAGGGTTGATGCGAAGGTTTGCGAAAAACTCACGAAGAAACTCAGAATTGAAAGGGAAAGCAAGAGATA
>NW_021511687.1:0-298 GCF_001605985.2 Dendrobium catenatum | reverse complement strand
CAACATATGTCCAGGCAAAGCAGTACCTAAATTTATAGAAAATCTCTTTTATTTCCTCTGCTTGCTTTTTGAGAAGAACGTCACTAGTGAAGGTCAGGCAATGATCTTCTCCAGTCTGAGAGGATATATTTGAAAAGTGATGGGATATCTTGAAGGATTCTTCAAGATGTCGATCATCGAGAACATTATCGTAGGGGTCATCTTTGGTACCTACTTTTGATGAATTTATTTAATGGTGGATCTCTAGGGGTACACACTAGATGTCACACTATTCTTTTTTTTTTTTTAAAAAAAAAAA
>NW_021511686.1:0-391 GCF_001605985.2 Dendrobium catenatum | reverse complement strand
CCCGCACTGGATTGAATTTCGGTGACCATCTTTGCAGAATAAATGGTTTCCCTAGCAAAAACCAAGGTCCTCCCGTTCATACCATGTCCAGGTCCTCCAGAGATGTAAACTTCATAAGGAAAAAACCATCTGCAAGCGAAAGTAAAGACATCGAACCTTTAAGATTCCAAGCCTTCTTCATAGCCGAGAGAAGCCTTTCATAGTAGGGACGCTGTCTGATCAAATAGCCAACGAGCAAGTGCGACCAGAGAGAGGAGCCTTCGGAAAGATCTTCAGATTTAAAGGAAAGTTTGTGAGATGGCGAGAAAAAGGACATCAGAAAAGCTTGCAACTTTGGAGCAGAGGACGAGAGATTTTCCGCATAGCTCCCAGACGGAGGAGGAGCTGATGT
>NW_021511685.1:0-215 GCF_001605985.2 Dendrobium catenatum | reverse complement strand
TGTGATTGGCAAATAATTTATCTTTCCTCAGGACTTCACAGACTTGCCTTAAATGATCTAAGTGTTGATCCACCAAGTTACTATTGATATATCAGTAAAAAATTATCTTGATCGGGCACGAATCTCAAAACAAAATTGAGTTGAAAGCTTCCAAAATTAAATCAAAGACCATATGAGTTCCGATTTTAGCAAACTTATAGTCAAACTGAACGTCT
>NW_021511684.1:0-311 GCF_001605985.2 Dendrobium catenatum | reverse complement strand
ATATTCTTGAAGAGAAGCATTTGTAAGTTTTACACGGCCTTGTGTTATGTAAGTCCTATATCGCTAAAAATCATGATAAATTAGTTTGTTCTAAAACTTTTAAGTAGTAAAATTGATCTTAGTACTTCAAAGGTTTATTTTTCCATCAATAAGGTGATAGGCAAGTTTGAGGCTATATGGGAAGGCCCATTTTAATCGAGAAAGTCTACAACTATAGGTCTTATAATTAACTAATTGACTATAAGGGTGAACATCTTATACTTCCATTCAATGAACATTATCTTAAGAGATATTACGCATAAATGTTTTCC
>NW_021511683.1:0-537 GCF_001605985.2 Dendrobium catenatum | reverse complement strand
GCTCCAGCTCGACCACGACGCCATGCCGCACCCCGAGCTCCTGCACCAGCACACCCTAAGGATGATTTGGTCGCACGCTTCGACCAACTGTAGACTCATCTCGATATGCATATTCAAGAACAACATCAGTAACACGAGACATATATGCAATGGTTTGGAGAATGCTTTACTGCAATTGATCACCGATTCGATGCTCTCTTTCAATATTTTCAACCGAATCCACCTCCACCACCAACTGATCAGGACCCTTCTGTTTTAGATTGTTTGTCTTTGTACTGTAGTTTCTTTCTTTAGCTTTCTGCTTTAGTTGCTCCTCCTTTTTATGCTGTTAAAAGGGGGAGAAGTTTGTTGTACTTGTTGTTGTGCTTGTTATAGTTTGTTAAATGCATTCCTTTTGTTTTGTACTTGTGTTTAGTATCTTTCTTTTTTTTCTTGCATTTAATTTTAAACATAAAAAATAAAAAATAAATAAATAATAATAAAAAAAGAAATGTCATTCGTACTTGCTTACAACAAATTATTTGACATCATCAAAAA
>NW_021511682.1:0-283 GCF_001605985.2 Dendrobium catenatum | reverse complement strand
TCCATGAAGTTCTGCAGGAATTGACATATGATTTATAATTTATTATTATTGTTAGAGATAATGTGAACATTATGAGATCTTGCTACAACTCTTTGAAGAAGGTGCTTGGTCAAGACTTGGACAGTTTGAAGGACAACCTATTTTTTCTTAGAGAATTTAATTATGTAGTTTTTCATTCTATTCATTTGAATTAATATAATAAGTTGGCAGATTACTATTCTTCATTAGCAATTTGTGGAAATTTCTTTTGAGAAGTTTTTTATTTCAATAATCTTCCTCCATC
>NW_021511681.1:0-728 GCF_001605985.2 Dendrobium catenatum | reverse complement strand
ACCTTCGCATGCTCGTCATAAATTACAACCTAAATCCGTGCAATGTGTGTTTTTGGGCTACTCTGACATATGCAAAGGGTATAAATGCTTAGATCTTTCCTCCAACAAAATAATTATTTCAAGGCATTTGCGATTTAATGAACAGATTTTTCCATTTCATGAGCAAACGGCAGCTAGCTCAACTTCAGCAATCCAACCATCCCCGTCAATGCTTACTCCATACCCGTGCTCCAGCATTCAGGAACCCATCATGCAGAATAAACCCACACAAAAACCAGATAATATTAGCCATACGGGTCACCAAGATACACTACATCCAAGCATTTCTCAGCCTACCTTATCAGAACAACATGTTCCACAGAATGCTGCTCAGGCTCCGCAACGCCATCATATGATTACCTGAACACATACAGGTTCCTTAAAGCCTGTAAATCGTTTGAACCTACTGCATCATCACATTACTACAGCACCAAACTCCTATACTGAAGCAGTAAAACATTCAGAATGGAGGAAAGCTATGGCGGATGAATTTCTTGCGTTACAACAACAGGCAACATGGAGATTAGTTCCTCCACCAAATGCTCCGATCCTTGGCTGTAAATGGACTTACCGAGTCAAACTCCACACGGATGGGTCTATTGCCAAGCACAAAGCTCGTCTTGTTGCTTTGGGCAACAATCAAGAATTTGGATTAAACTACACTGAGACATTTAGTCCAGTGGCAAAAC
>NW_021511680.1:0-212 GCF_001605985.2 Dendrobium catenatum | reverse complement strand
TCTCCTAGTGTAGGCAGAGAACCCTTCGGCTATTTACGCTTTCCAAGTGTTGGCAGAGAACCCTTCGGCTATTCACACTCTCCTAGTGTAGGCAGCGAACCCTTCGGCTATTCACACTCTCCTAGTGTAGGCAGCGAACCCATCGGCTATTCACACTCTCCTTGTGTAGGCAGCAAACCCTTCGTCTGTTCACACTCTCAAAGTGTCGGTAG
>NW_021511679.1:0-412 GCF_001605985.2 Dendrobium catenatum | reverse complement strand
CTGCTAAAGTTAAGCTAAAAAAATGCAATAAACAATCGTCGCCGATTTCCTTGATTATAGGCTATTTTTTTAGCATTTAAGTGCCTTAATGACCTTCTAATTTAATTATATTAGATTCATTATATGTTTTTTGTAGGGATACTCATTTTGAGTATAAGGACTCAAGATTCAATTTTTTTTTAACCTTTCAATAATATAACAAAAATTTCAACAACACTTTTAAGTGTTTGATAATTGATTTTGACACATTTAGACTGATTGAAGCACCTATGGACCTATGGTGTAGTTTGACTTATTCATTGAAATGTTCATTTCAACTATAATTTTACTGTAATTAAATTCAAATATAATTAGCTTAGTTTAAAAAATTTCAATTCAAATATTTCATTGAGATTTGTGCTATTATTTACCT
>NW_021511678.1:0-330 GCF_001605985.2 Dendrobium catenatum | reverse complement strand
TTGCTAGCGCTTATCTCTCACGCAGGATACTACATCACTTAATTATGGGGAAAATAATGCGATGCGGAAAGATTGGAAATCATCATCAACCACGACCGCATCCCACTTCGGAAATCATCATCAACCACTTGTTATCATCTATCACCACCATCGAGTAAGGGTGTCAATATTTGACACGACATGAAAATTAGACTCGGATCCGACCCGGAAAATCCGGATTGGAGCCGATTTCAAAACAAGTCGGGTTCGTGTTCCCGGATTCTACTCATTTGAAAAACGGGTCAGGTTTGGGTTGACCCGACGGGTTGCCGGGTCAACCCGCGAACCAGT
>NW_021511677.1:0-727 GCF_001605985.2 Dendrobium catenatum | reverse complement strand
TAAGGTGTACCATTAAAAAAATCTCTAACAGCATCTAAAACATCAAACTTGATAATATTCCAAGAGTGCACAAAGAATTTAGTAGTAAAACCATCAGGACCCATAGTAGAATCAATATTCATATCCTTAATGGTGTTCCAAACTTCCTCCTCAAATGGAGTTTTAATTAACATAACATTATCAGCATCACTAATGCATTTAGGAACAATGAAAGGATTAGAAATAGAAGTAGGAGTAAAGTCCTTATTGAAACTCTGTTTAAAGTAATCCACACCAGAAAGAAAAATATCCTCATCTTTTTTAAAAATAACACCTCCTTCTCCCATGATTTTAAAAATACGATTTTGAGCTCTTTTCTTATTAGCTAAAGTGTGAAAAAACTTAGTATTTCTATCCCCTCAACAATCAGATTAGAAGCAACTTTTTGCTTCCAAAAAATCTCCTCTTGTTCTTGCAAAATAGCAAGATTATTTTTAGCATTGTGAAGGGCATGATTAATCTCAATACTTTGATTTTCCATATAAGTATTCTCTAGTTCCATCACCTCCTTCTCGGCTTCTTTAATGTTAGCAAAAATATTCTTAAACACATTTTTATTCCACCACCTTAAAACTTGCTTCAATCTTTGCAATTTAGCCCACAATCTATGCATACCCACAATATCATTATTCGGAGCAATGGGAGCAGACTAATTAAAATTAATAACATTGTTAAAATCTTTATGAGA
>NW_021511676.1:0-301 GCF_001605985.2 Dendrobium catenatum | reverse complement strand
AGACTTTGTCATTCTAGTATGAAAAATCTTAGGAGAGTTACCCAAAAGAATTTAGTAAGAGGTAAACCAAAACTAGACTTTATTAAGGACCATCTTTGTGATGCATGTCAATTAGAAAAACAAGTGAAGTCCTCTTTTAAGTCCAATAATAATATTAGAACTAGTAAACCATTGGAAATTCTTCACATGGATCTTTTTGGTCCAGTAGGAACTGTAAGTCTATGAGGGAAGGTATACAGATTTGTTATTGTGGATGATTTCTCTAGATTCACTTGGGATAGATTTCTTTTTCATAAAAGTG
>NW_021511675.1:0-255 GCF_001605985.2 Dendrobium catenatum | reverse complement strand
CATGCAAAGGACTTGATTTGAACTCAAGTGAACTTACCATTTAGACCACAAGGAATTCAGTTTAAACTCATACTTGAACTTGCAAGTTGTACTTTGACATTGAACTCAAAGCTTGTGGACATCGAACTTGAACAAAACATGGACCCAAGAGAACTTGATTGAACTTATATTGAACTAGGACTTGAGCTCTACAAGACAGCAGGGGACTTGAACTGGACATTAATGAACTAATTATAAACTTGAACAAACTACAAA
>NW_021511674.1:0-371 GCF_001605985.2 Dendrobium catenatum | reverse complement strand
AAAGAATTTTAAGCGTACCCTTACGAAAAAAATCTATCCAATTTGAATCCAGTCTAAAACAAAACACGGCATGCAAGGGTCGGGCACCAATGTAAACAAACAAATTTTAATAATTCAAATATAATGTCCAATATCCAATGTCCATATTACACCCAGAATTTACAGAAAAGTAAAGTGGTCGGGCACCACTGACAACAAACCCGGATTCTATTCCTAAGAATAATGCAAGTGATTTTTGAAATGGGATATACTGTTCCTTAAGTCTTCATTTCTTCATCTTCTTTTTTCAATCTTCTCGTTCTGTCTTTTCTTCTTCTACGAACTTCTTGGGTCCGTCGGGTTCTGGATATCCAAATGAAAAGAAACTCAAC
>NW_021511673.1:0-576 GCF_001605985.2 Dendrobium catenatum | reverse complement strand
AAAAAAATATATTAAACGGGTCATTTTGAGTAAAAAAATTGTTAGCAGGTCAATGTGAACTCTACCCGTTTAATAAATATGTTGGAAAATAAAATCTGACACATTTATTAAACGGGTCAACCCAAATCAAAATTTTTAGAGTTGGATTGGTGATTCATATCACTTATTAACACCCTAATCTTTTGTACCTGTATTTAACAATCAAGGGATGACCCTCATCTCATATTGAATATAGTGCATCTATATATGAGAAATTATTCTGTGCGTAGTTCGAACGAGAAGAAGTGTCTGGACTATGAGTGTACACAATATGTGCAAACAGTGTATATGCTGATTTGATACACACTATATAAAAATATGTACATAATGTATACACTCACATATCCACACGGTTCTTCCCTTTCGAACTCCACACAAAATAATTTCTCCTATATTAGTGTGATTTTTTTATCATTCTAGTCTTGCTTTTGATATATTCTCTCTTCCTTAATTTTTTTTTATTTTATTTTTTTGAGCTATGCTGTAGTGTGGAGATCCGAGATAGACTATCTTTAAAAAAAAAAAAAAAAAAAAAAA
>NW_021511672.1:0-664 GCF_001605985.2 Dendrobium catenatum | reverse complement strand
CTTCCCCTGCCAATATATCTGCTCTTTGAGTAGTATATGCTGCCAACTCTCTAGCATAAAGAATTGAGTTATGGAATCATTTGTCTCGCTTGTTTGATGGTAATAATACTCTGTGGATCATCAAGGGGGATTTTAATTGATACAAAGATGCTAAAGAAAAATGTGGTGGTTCTTCCCCCCATCATAGCCAGTTGAACAAGTTAAATTCCTAGATGTTTGACACTGGCACTTTTGATCTGGCCTATATTGGATTGAAATTCACCTAGTTTAACCAAAGAGTGGATGATCCTATCCACATTAAATTGGATAGGACGTTGGTTAATTATGCCTAACTTGATAAATACCCCTCCGCTTATTACAAAGTTGAACCTCTGGGCTTCTCCGATCACTCCCCCTAATCCTCTATTATGGTGTTTTGTCCCCAACTGATGGTGGGAGATTGTTGAGTCTAGTAATTAGGTTGTTAAGCCTAAGTTAATGTCCCAAGGCTACCAAGAGGGGGGGGGGGGGAATTGGTAGTTTTAAAAATTTTAATCCCTCTTTGAATTTAAGTTGAACCGAAATGAAAATGTTTCTTTTAAGTTTTTCTAGAAAATGTATTTCAACCACAGAGTTCTTAAAATTAAATATAAAATGCGGAAACGTAAAAACTGTAAAGTAAATG
>NW_021511671.1:0-452 GCF_001605985.2 Dendrobium catenatum | reverse complement strand
AGTTCCATTTCCTATTCTTTTTCCGTAGCTTTTGCTATTTTAATAATTTTATTTATTACTCCTCCACGTTTTTATGCCATATGATTAACTTTTTCTGCAAGTGTAAACCTCTTTATTTCCCTGCATTGTTTAATAAAACTCATTTAATATTAACGTCACTCGAAATTCCCTAAGTTTCGTTTCCTATTCTTATTCTACAGTTTTCCGTTTCCTATTCTTGTTCTGCTTTATTTTCACTGCATTGTTTTATATTTTTAAAGTGAATATATTTCTTGATTTGTTTCATAGCCTCAAATAGGGGTGCAACCGAGTCAAGCCGGCTCGTGAGCTGACTCGAGCTCGACTCGTTAACGAGCTCGCGAGTCGAGCATATCGAGCTTCGAGTTCGAGTTCGAGCTTAATTTCGAGCTCGGTATATTAACGAGCTCGAGTTCGAGATTTACCCTGTCCGG
>NW_021511670.1:0-317 GCF_001605985.2 Dendrobium catenatum | reverse complement strand
TTTGGTAGCCACCCGGCGTCCCCTCATAGGGAGATTTCGAAATGACGCTTGTCACTGTTCATCCCAGTTGAATCAAAGATACGATGGTGCAAGGGCATCAAATTAATTTATTCCTAACCCATCTAAGATACAACGACGCACATCTTCAAATTCTTCAAGTGCATGCAATATGTCCATTGTAAAATTTGGTTAATTAAAAGCTATGATGCATAGAAACGGACAAGGCGACACGGATACAACACGGACACGTCAGTTATTGAAAATACATGACACGGACACAGGTTGGATACGGTATTATAGTTTTTATATTTAAAAAA
>NW_021511669.1:0-255 GCF_001605985.2 Dendrobium catenatum | reverse complement strand
ACAATTAAATGGAAAATAAGCTATAATGATAATGAAAACAGCACAAAGTATAAATAGAGCTATCACTCTTATAATATTAAATATTATTGCTTAAGCACAATTGCTTAAGTTGTCACTCTATAATCTCCATAATTTTCAAGCAATCCTTAATAATTAAATATTGCTATCAAAATTATTCTCGTCCAATCACTAGGAGTTCACTTAGTTTTTAAAATTCAACTGATAAAATTTGCTAACCAAACTAATGTTCCATCT
>NW_021511668.1:179547-186427 GCF_001605985.2 Dendrobium catenatum | reverse complement strand
TAGTCCAAGTGACCTCATACAAAAATGAGGTCAACAGTTGTATGTCAGAGCACTGCTCGATGACGTTAACCTGTGTAGAAGAGGTCTTGAGAATCCACCAAGGATGTAAGACCTATCCGAGGTTGTATGTCAGAGCACTGCTCGATGACGTTAACCTGTGTGAAAGAGGTCAAATCGGATCCCTCTGGGATCGATTTTGCCTTGAGTGGGAGGGGGCGAACGCTGCATGTATCCCGAATCAAGGGTAAATAATGGTCTATTTTTAGACCGTTACTGCCTTTTTGAGATCGAGATTAAGACATTGTCCAAGGAGTAGAAGTCCGATAAGGGACTATATACGGCTTTCAGAAGCATCATTGCATTTGCTAGGAGTTTCCTTATATATAATCTTGATATTGAAAGCATTAGAGGATCTTTTGGACTATGATTGGAGTCAAAGTTGCCCCCCAGTCCGTATCTGATTCTTATAAAATTAATGCAGCAATGACTGATGTCAAGAAGTTGATAAGGGCGATCTTTTGAGATTGGAGCGATAATTGCCCCCCAGTCGGGAACCAATTTCCCACAGACGGCGCCAAACTGTGTCATCCTAGAGTATTTACGATGGTAGAGAAAATATATAATTTAATGACTTAGCATTGTACGAAGATCCAGCACACAATCAGATAAGTGAGAGGGTGTAGCATTCATGAGAGACACCAAAGTTTTTATGTGGAAAACCCCTGAAAAAGGAGGAAAAACCACGGGGCCTGGCCCAGTTTGAATGAATCCACTAGTATTTGCAGTTGATTACAAATGAGACCCTTCCTTAGGAGAAGGTCTTGACTTGATGTCACAAATGTACATCATATAGAGCACATTACATGATGGGAGTTACATATACATGTTTATTTGGTCGGCATGACCATAGTCGATAGGTTGGAGGCCAGAAAGACCGTTGTCTGGTGATGGAGGCGGGAAGGATCATAGTAGGTGATGCAGGTCGGAAGGACCGTAGTCGACAGGAGACAGGGATCTGAAAGATCGTAGTTGGCAGGAGACCGGGGTCTGAAAGACCGTTGTCTGTTGATGGATGTTGGAAGGACCATAGTAGGCAACGGAGGTCAGAAGGACCGTAGTCGGCAGGAGACTGAGGTCAGAATGACCGTTGTTTGTTGATGGAGGTCGGAAGGACTATAGTAGGCGACAGAGGTCAGAAGGACCGTAGTCGGCAGGAGACCGAGTTTAGAAAGATCGTTATCTATTGATGGAGGTCGGAAGGACCATAGTAGGCGACAGAGGTTAGAAAGACCGTAGTCGGCAGGAGAATGAGGTCTGAAAGACCGTAGTAGAAGGGCGGTACTTTGTTAGAACTCCGGGCGTTAGGTGGTGGCCTTGTGGAGCTCGGGGCCTCAAGTGGCAGTCCGGCGGAAGTCTAGGTCTCAGGTAGTGGCCTAGTGGAGCTTAAGGCCTCAAGTGGTGGTCTGGTGGAAGTTCGGGCCTCAAGTGGTGGTTCGGTGAATGTGACGACCTCAAGTGGTGGTCCGGCAGAGCAGCAGCATCAGGTGGTGGTCCGGTGGAGGCAAGGGCCTTAAGTGGTCGTCCGACGAAGCAACGGCGTCAGGCGGTGGTCCGGCGGAGGTGAGGGCCTCAAGTAGTGGTCCGATGGAGCAACGACGTCAGACGGTGGTCCGACGGAGGCGAGGGCCTCAAGTGGTGGTCCGGTAGAGCAACGACGTTAGGCGGTGGTCCGGTGGAGGTGAGGGCCTCAGGTGGTGGTTCGGTGGAACAACGGCGTCAGGTAGTGGTCTGGCGGAGGCGAGGGCCTCAAGTGGTTGTCCGACGGAGGTGAGGGCCTCAGGTAGTGGTCCGGCGAAACTCAGGTGGTTGTCGAGGAGGAAAGGAAGCAAGAGCGATCTTCGATCTCTCTCTTTTTTCTTTAGGCTTCGCCCCCCATCTCAAGAGGAGAGGGAGCTCTATTTATAGATTTCAGGAGTGGCATGGCCCGTAAATAGGTGAGAGATCAAGGGTAAATGGGGAGTGGTCGGATGAACGGCCAATGTTTAATCCCTTGATCATGCATTGTTCTTTAGACATTTGAAGACCTTAATGATGTCGGAATTCATCGATCTTAGGCTCATTGGATTCATCTCGTCAAGCCGCTCGATTTGAATATAAGCTTGTTATGTTTGGAAACTGTTTCATAATCCAAATTGTGGTTTGAACCTTCCAACAGCGCTTCGGCTCCTTGATTTGGACCCATTTGGGCTCGATTTGAGTCGAATTCGGTCCGACGGAGCAACGATGGTGGTCCGGCGAAACTCAGGTGGTGGTGCAGGAGGAAAGGAAGCAAGAGTGATCTCCGATCTCTTTCCTTTTTTTTTTTTAGGCTTCGCCCCCCCTTCTCAAGAGGAGAGGGAGCTCTATTTATAGATTTCTGGAGTGGCATGACCCGTAAATAGGTGAGAGATCAAGGGTAAATGGGGAGTGGTCGGATGAACGACCGATGTTGAATCCATTGATCATACATCGTTCTTTAGACATTTGAAGACCTTAATGATGTCGGAATTCAGCGATATTGGGCTCGTTGTATTCGTCTCGTCGAGCCACTCGATTTGAGTATAAGCTTGTTATGTTTGGAAACCATTTGATAATCGAAATTGTGGTTTGAACCTTCCAACAATGCTTCGGGTCTTTGATTTGAATCAATTTGGGCTCAGATTGAGTCGAATTTGGTGTCTTTGGGTATGTATTTTCGAGATGCTCAATTCGACTGTAAGTTTGCTAAAATCGGAGTTCAGATGGTCTCCGAATTAATTTTTGAAGTTTCCAATTTCATTTTGCATCGAGATTCGAGCCCAATTAAGATAATTTTTTGACGACGTATCAGTTGCCCCCCTATTTTTGGACATCGATGCTCCAGAAGTCCGAAAATATATGTGTCGACATTTCATATTGGGCGAAACAAAAAAAATTACGTTCCAAAAATCAAAACCTTGCTCAAACGTTATCATAGAGGCCTCGTTGAGCCCAGAAAGTGTCAAAATTGAGTTCGAAATGTTGAAAAACGTGTCTGGAGACCCCAAAAACGTCCAATTTGGCCCGTCTGGGCAAAAAATGGGGCCCGGATACGCTTAGGCGGCTGAACCGACCGATTGGCCGGCCGGCGGTGGCGCCAGCACCGCACGGGCGCGCGGTCTGCTTTGAGCAGCCGGTTGAGCCGGCTGCAGTTTGTTTTTCCCACAGACGGCGCCAAACTGTTGCGTCCTGGAGTATTCACGGCGGTAGAAAAAATATATAATTTAACGTCTTAGCTTTGTACGAAGATCCAGCACACAATCAGGTAAGTGAGAGGGTGTAGCATTCATAAGAGACCAGAGTTTTTACGTGGAAAACCCCTGAAAAAGGGTGAAAAACCACGAGGGCTGGCCCAGTTTGAATGAATCCACTAGTATTTGCAGTTGATTACAAATGAGGCCCTTCCTCGAGATAAGGCCTTGGATTGATGTAACAAATGTACATCATATAAAGTGCATTACATGGTGGGAGTTACATATAAATGTTTGTTTGGTCGGAAGGGTCGTAGTCGGCAAGATACTGGGGTTAGAAAGACCGTTGTCTAGTGATGGAGGTCAGAAGAATCGTAGTTGGAGACGAAGGTCTAAAGGATCGTAATCGGCAGGATATAAGAGTCTGAAAGGCTGTTGTTAGCATGAGACCGGGGTCTGAAAGATTGTTGTATGGTGATGGAGGTAGGAGTGACCATATTAGGCAACGGAGGTCGGGAGAATCGTAGTCGGCAGGAGACCAGGTTCTGAAAGACTATAGTAGGAGGGCGATACTTCTATAGAAGTTCGGGTGTCAGGTGGTGGCCTAGTAGAGCTCATGGCCTTGAGTGGTAGTACGGAGGAAGTCCGGACCTCAGGTGGTGGTTCGGCGGAGTTCGGGCCTCAAGTGGTTGTCCGAGCCTTAGGTGGTTTCCTGATGGAGCATGGGGCCTTAAGTGGTGGTCCGGAAGAAGTTCGGGCCTCAGGTGGTGGCCCGGCGGAGCAACAGCGTCAGCGGTGGTTCGGAGGAGGTAAGGGCCGTAATTTGTGGTCTGGCGGAGCAACGGTCTGAGGCGGTAGTCCGACTGAGGTGAGGGCCCCAAGTGATAGTCCGGCGGAGCACAGGGCGTCAGGCGGTGGTCCGACGGAGTCTGGGCTTCAAGTGGTTGTTCAGCGGAGCACAGGGCGTCAGGCGGTGGTTCGGCTTGAATCCCTTGATCATGCATTGTTATTTAGACATTTGAAGACCTTAACGATGTCGTAATTCAGCGATCTTAGGATCGTTGGATTCGTCTCATCAAGCCGCTCGATTCGAATATAAGCTTGTTATGTTTTGAAACCGTTTGATAATCCAAATTGTGGTTTGAACCTTCCAACAGCGCTTTGGGTCCTTGATTTGGACCCATTTGGGCTCGGTTTGAGTCGAATTTGGTGTCGTTGAATTTGTATTTCTGAGAAGCTCAGTTCGAATGTAAGTTTGCTAAAATCGGAGTTCAGATGGTCTCCGAATTAATTTTTGAAATTTCCATTTTGATTTTGCATCGAGATTCACGCCCAATTAAGATAATTTTTTTACGACGTATCATTGTTCAAGAGGCTCGTGATCATATTTATGATGTAGAAGTGAAGGCCTTAGAATAGCAGTACATTAATGAAGGGTTCTCTGGGGATTCTTGAAGGGAGTTTGACAGGTAAATTCTGATGGTGACAAAATAGAGAGTGAACTAGAGAAGGCCTTTGCCCTTGAGGAGGATGATGTGACTGTAGAGATTGAGTAGTTTTTTTATTTTCCACAAGTTTTATCACTTTATCTTTCTTGATGATTGTTATGTATTAGGCATTTGCATTCACAAGTGTTATCTTCTATAATTTAATGAAGAGTTATTGATGCTTTTATTTGACTAGTGAAAATATTTTGGTACTCCTGTTCAACTTAAGTGAAATTTATCCATACTCGTTTAAGGCACTCGACTTATTCGAGGTTGTTAGTTACATCATTAAATAATGCATTCTAACCTATGTAGAGGATGTTGAATTGGATCCCCCTAGGTCCAAACATCCAGTGATTGAGATGCATGCTTCTCGAATCAAGGATTTCTAAGTGACACCCTTCAATGATGTTTGACTTTTCTGAGATTATTGGTTATAGCGTTATATAATGTTGTGTAATCTGTGTGGAAGAGGTTAAATCAAATCCCCCTGGGACTGACCATCCAGTGATTGAGTTATAATAAAGAGTGTATATGTCTCGAATCAAGGATATTAGAATTAAGTGACATCCACTTATGATGTTTTGACCTATCTAAAATTGTTATTTAAAGTATTATTTAATGCTTTTTTAACCTGTGTGGAAGAGGCTGGATTGAATCCCCCTAGAATTGATCATCCAATGATTGAGTTGCAATAATGATTGTGTATTACTCAAATCAAGGATTTGAACATTTAAGTGACACCCACCTAGGGTGTTTGACTTATCCGAGGTCGCTAAACAAAACATTCACTGATGCTTTTTAACCTGTATGGACGAGGTCAAATTGAATCCACCTGAGATTGATCATCTAATGATTGAGATACATATTCCTCGAATCAAGGTTCATAATTCTAGAGTTCATATCATGTGTGAAATGGTTGTTGTGTTCTTTCTTTGAGAAAAAGATAATACAAATGAGATGAACCAAGTTTCACAATATCCTACTTCCCTATTATAGCATAGGGATATAAAAGTCAAATAGCATAGACAACATGGGAGATAAACAAAACTTAACACTAAAGATGTACAACATTTAAGTATAGAACCTCCCAAAGGGAGGATAGTTTATTACGTTGGGGGCATTTCTCGCTGCCTTGATGCTGCAAATGACTAAATCTCCAATCGAAATACGTCGAGGTTTCATCCTTCAATTATAGTGACGGGCAATTCTTTGGTAATATGCAGTAGCCTTGAGCATCACCACGTCTCTTACTTCTAAAAGAAGGTTTAGGTTGTATTTGAGCTTTTCCTCGTTGTTGTTGAAGTAAAAAGTTTTACTTTATGACTTGGGACTCCAATGTTGATGGGTATAACAGCTTCCGTGCTAAAGTAGAGATTGTATGTGGTTTCTCCTGTTAGAGTTCTAGCCATGATATGATAGGCCTAGAGGATATTTAGGAGTTTATCAGCCCATTACTCCTAGCCTTCTCCAGTCGTGTCTTCAACCATTTCAATATAGTTTGATTTGTAATCTCCATTTACCCGTTTTTCTGAGGATGGGCCACGGTCGTATGTACCAATTAAATATTGAGATGTTTACAAAATGTTGTGGTGGTGGTCTGGAAGAACTCTGGTGTCAGGTGGTGATCCGACAAAACTTTGGGTGTCAAGAGGAGGATCGGTATAACTCCGTGTGTCAGGTGGTGGCCTAATAGAACTTCGGGCGTTATGTGGTGGTCCGAAAGAACTCTAGCATCAAGTGGTGGTTCGACAGAATTCCATGATCTTGGGATCGTTAGATTCTTCTCGTCTAGCCGCTCGATTAGATTATAAGCATGTCATGTTTGGGAATCGTTTGATAATTCAAGTTGTGCTTTGAACCTTCTAATAGTGCTTCGGATCCTTGATTTGGACTCATTTGAGCTGAGATTGAGTCGAATTTGGTGTCGTTGAGTTCGTATTCTCGAGACGTTCAGTTCGACTATAAATTTACTGAAATTGAAGTTCAGATGATCCCAATTTAATTTTAGAAGTTTTCAACTTGATTTTTCCTTGACATTCGTCCCAATCATGATAATTTTTTGATGATGTATCAATAAATATACTTATTAAGCATATTTATAATGCTTTTGATATTATATATATATATATATATATATATATA
>NW_021511668.1:171125-177497 GCF_001605985.2 Dendrobium catenatum | reverse complement strand
GTCGGGCCTTCAGCAGAACGTCGGGCCTGAATGTCGGGCCTTCAGCAGAACGTCGGGCCTGAAGGTAGGGCCTGAACGTCAGGCCTTGAACAGAATGTCGAGTCTTGAACATAGCGTCGGGCCTTCAGTTGAACGTCGTGCCTTAAGCAGAATGTTGGGCCTGAACGTCGGGCCTTCAGTAGAACGTCAGGCCTGAATGTCGTGCCTTCAGCAGAACGTCGGGCCTGAAGGTAGGGTCTGAAAGTTGGGCCTTGGGAAGGTGGTGCAACGAAGCTCCGACCATGATCCAGCGAGGTTCCGGTGGTGGTCCGGCGAGCTCCGGTTGTGCTCCTGCGGTGGTCCGGCGGCTGTCGAGGAGGAGGTTCTTCCTTCTCTTCTCTCTTCTCTTCTCTTCTTCTCTCTCGGTCCTGCGAGGTTCCTGCGGTGGTCCGGCGGTGCTCCTGCGGTGGTCCTGCGATGGTCCGGCGGTGGTCCGGCGGCTGTCGAGGAGGTTTTTCCTTCTTTTCGCTCTTCTCTTCTCTTCTTCCCTTTCTTCCTTGGATCCCCTTTTCAAGATAAATGAGGGGTATATTTCTAAATTTTCTGAAGTGGCATGCCCCGTAAATAGGTGAGAGATTAAGGGTAAATGGGGAGTGGTTGGATGGACGACCGATATTGAACCCCTTGATCATGGACCGTTCATCAGGCATTTGAAGGCCTTAGTAATTTTGGAATTCAGTGATCTTGGGCTCGTTGGATTCTTCTCGTCGAGCCGTTCGATTCGAGTATAAGCTCGTTAAAATCGAAGACCGTTTGGTAACTCAAATTGTGGTTTGAACCATCCAATAGCGCTTTGAGTCCTTGATTTGGACCCATTTGGGCTTGGATCGGGTCGAATTGGGTGTCGTTGGGTTCGTATTTCCGAGACGCTCAGTTTGACTATAAGTTTGTTGAAATCGGAGTTTGGATGGTCTCCGAAATAATTTTTGAAGGTTCCAACTTGATTTTGCATCGAGATTCGCGCCCGTTTAGGATAATTTTTTGACGACGTATCAGTTGCCACCCTATTTTCGGACGTCGATGCTCCAAAAGTCCGAAAATATATGTGTCGACATTTCATATTGGCCGAATCATAAAAAATTGTGCTCAAACGTTATCATAGAGGCCCCGTTGAGCTCCGAAAGTGACAAAATTGGATCCAAAACGTCGAAAAACCTTTTTGGGGACTCCAAAAATGTTCAATTTGAACTTTTCGGCATGAAAATCGAGCACAAAACATTTGCTATAGTGTCGTCTGCTATAGTACACCCTCTGCACTATCGCTTGCGGTTGCTACAATGTTACTGCGGTTGTTACAGTTCCCGCTAGCGTTTGCTACAGTACCGACTGCGATTGCTACATTAACTGCTACAGTATTTTTTTTTTTTTAGAGTTGAGAGATTGGAAGAGAGGGAGAGTGGGAAAGTGGGAGAGTGGGAGAGAGGGAGAGTGGGAGAGTGGGAGAGAGGGAGAGGGAGACTCCACTTTCTTCCTATAAATAGGTCCCCCCTTGGACTTGATACCTTGCACCTTCTCCTCTCCCTCTGTCCTTATAATTGAGGCTTTCCCCTAGTCCTCCAAGGTCCCTCTCTTTGCAAGGAAGTCCGGATATTTCCTCATTCTCCCTCTATTCTTACAATTGAGGCTTTCCCTTGGTTCTCCAAGGCCCCTCTCTTTGCAAGGAAGTCCGGAGATCCCCCATTCTTCCTCTATTCTTAGAGATACCCTGCGAAGTTCTGATGTTAGTTGTTTGGAGATGGAGGTCGGAGAGACCGTTGTAAGAAGAGAGGTTGAAAAGATTGTTGAAGTGCAGAAACCCAGCGTTGGGTAGAAATACGGCATCAAGTAGGAGGCTGACGGTGAACAGAAGTCCAATGAAGGGTGGAGACTTGGCGTCGAGTAGAATTTTGATGTCGGGGAAAAGTACGATGACAGGTAGAAATTTAACGTCGAGTGGAAGCCCAATGAATGTCCATCGACGGGCAGAAGTCTGACGACGGGTAGTAGTCCGATGACAGACAGAAGTCCGTAGTCAGGTAGAGGTACAGCGTCGGGTAGAAGACCGATGAAAGTCCGTCAACGGGCAGAAGTCCGACTGCAGGAAGAAATCCGTAGTCGGGTAGAGGTACAGTGTCGGGTAGAAGACCGACGAAAGTCCGTCGATAGGCAGAAGTCTGATGACGGTTAGTAGTTCGACGGCACACAGAAGTCCGACGTCGGGTAGAAGACCGACGAAAGTCCGTCGACGGGCAGAAGTCCAACGATGGTTAGTAGTCTGATGTCGGGTAGAAGTACAATGTCGGGTAGAAGACCGACGAAAGTTCGTCGAGGAGCAGAAGTCCGACGACGAGTAGAAGTCCGCTGACGAGCAAAAGTCTGACGATAGGGAGAAGTCCGACGTTGGTAGAAGTACTGTCGAGTAGAAGACAGACAAAAGTTCGTCGACGAGCAGAAGTCCGACGACGAGTAGAAGTCTGCTGAAAGTCCTGCAAGGCAAAAGTTCAGTGACAGGACGAAATTCAACATCAGGTATAAATTTAACTTTGTACAGAAGTTCGATGGAAGTCCATTGACAGCATTCTGGTGACGTTAACCAAGGATGTATAATCTATCCGAGGTAGTTTGTCAGAGCCTTAGCTCAATGATGCTAACCGATATTAGATCCACCAATGGTGTAAGACCTATCCGAGGTTGTATATCAGATCCTTTGACCGATGATATTAACTTTTGTGAAACAGGTCGAGAGAATCCACCAAGGATGTATGACCTATCCGAGGTTGTATGTCGGAGCCTTTGCTCGACGACGTTAACTTGTGTGGAAGAGGTCGAGAGAATCCACCAAGAATGTAGGACCTATCCGAGGTTGTATGTCAGAGCACTGCTCGATGACGTTAACCTGTGTGGAAGAGGTCGAGAGAATCCACTAAGGATGTTGGACCTATCCGAGGTTGTATGTCGGAGCCTTTGCTCGACGACGTTAAACTGTGTTGAAGAGGTCGAGAGAATCCACTAAGAATGTAAGAACTTTCCGATGTTGTATGTCGGAGCCTTTGCTCGACGACGTTAACCTGTGTGGAAGAGGTCGAGAGAATGTACCAAGGATGTAGGACCTTTTCGAGGTTGTATGCTAGAGTCTTTGATCGACGACGTTAACCTGTGTGAAATAGGTCGAGAGAATCCACCAACGATGTAGGACCTATCCGAGGTTATATGTCAGAGCACTGCTCGATGTCGTTAACCTGTGTGGAAGAGGTCAAGAGAATCCACTAAGGATGTAGGACCTATCCGAGGTTGTATGTCGGAGCCTTTGCTCGACGACGTTAACCTGTGTGGAAGAGGTCGAGAGAATCCACCAAGGATGTAAGACCTTTCCGGGGTTGTATGTCGGAGCCTTTGCTCGATGACGTCAACCTGTGTGGAAGAGGTTGAGAGAATCCACCAAGGATGTAGGACCTTTCCGAGGTTGTATGCTAGAGCCTTTGCTCGACGACGTTAACTTGTGTGGAAGAGGTCGAGAGAATCCACCAAGGATGTAAGATCTTTTCGAGGTGTTATGTCAGAGCCTTTGCTCGACGACGTTAACCTGTGTGGAAGAGGTCGAGAGAATCCACCGAGGATGTAAGACCTTTCCGAGGTTATATGTCAGAGCCTTTGCTCGACGACGTCAATCTGTGTGGAGGAAGTCGAGAGAATCAACCAAGGATGTAGGACCTATCCGAGGTTGTATGTCGGAGCCTTTGCTCGACAATGCTAACCTGTATGGAAGAGGTCGAGAGAATCCAGCAATGATGTAGGACCTATCCGAGATTGTATGTCGGAGCCTTTGCTCGAATATGTTAATCTGTATGGAAGAGGTCGAGAGAATCCACCAAGGATGTAGGACCTATCCGAGGTTGTATGTCAGAGCCTTTGCTCGATGACATTAACCTTTGTGAACTAGATTGAGAGAATACACCAAGGATGTGAGACCTATCCGAGGTTGTTTGTCGGAGCCTTTGCTCGATGACATTAACCTTTGTGAAAGAGGTTGAGAGAATCCACCAAGGATGTAGGACCTATCCGAGGTTGTATGTCAGAGCACTGCTCGATGATGTTAACCTGTGTGAAAGAGGTCGAGAGAATCCACCAAGGATGTAGGACCTTTCCGAGGTTGTATGTTAGAGCCTCGCTCGATGACGTTAACATGTATGGAAGAGGTTTAATC
Organism: Dendrobium catenatum; assembly: GCF_001605985.2. Lineage (NCBI taxonomy): Eukaryota > Viridiplantae > Streptophyta > Magnoliopsida > Asparagales > Orchidaceae > Dendrobium > Dendrobium catenatum. The sequence goes on along the minus strand of NW_021511668.1, from coordinate 173,275 downwards.
AGATCCCCCTGGGATCAATTTTGCCTTGATTTGGAGGGGGCGAACGCCGCATGTATCCCGAATCAAGGGTAAATAATGGCCTATTTTTAGACCATTACTGACTTTTTGTGGTTGAGATTTAGATATTTTCTAAGGAGTAGAAGTCCGATAAGGGACTATTTATGGCTTTCAAAAGCATCATTGCATTTGCTAGGAGTTTCCTTATATATAATCTTGATATTGAAAGCATTAGATGATCTTTTTGACCACGATTGGAGTCAAAGTTGCCCCCCAATCTGCATCTGATTCTTATAAAATTGATGCAGCAATGACTGATGTCAAGTAGTTGATAAGGGCGATCTTTTGAGATTGGAGCGATAATTGCCCCCCAGTCGGGAATCACTTTCTCATAGACGGCGCCAAACTGTTGCGTTCTGGTATATTCACGGCGGTAGAGAAATATATAGTTTAATGTCTTAGCATTATACGAAGATCCAGCACACAATCAGATAAGTAAGATGGTGTAGCTTTCATAAGAGACACCAGAGTTTTTACGTAGAAAACCCTTGAAAAGGGGAAAAACCATGGGGCCTAGCCCAGTTGAAAATGATTCCACTATAATTTGAGTCGGTTACAAAGGGTTGACTCGCCTCCAAGGGCGATCAGATTATAATTAGCAAATGCTTGATAGAAGTCTGATGTTAGACTCGGTGTCACTTGGTAGTACCCTAGCGTCACCTAGAAGTTCGGGTGTTAAGTGATAGTCTGGCCTTAAGCAGAATGTCAGGCCTTAAGCAGAACGTTAGGCCTTGAACAGAATGTCGAGTCTTGAACAGAGCATCGGGCCTGAACGTCGGGCCTGGACGTCGGGCCTGAATGTCGGACATTCAGCAGAATATCGGGCCTGAAGGTCGGGCCTTGAACAAATTATTGAGTCTTGAACAGAGCGTCGAGCCTTCAGTTGAACGTCGGACCTTAAGCAAAATGTCGGGCCTGAACGTCGGGCCTTCAGCAGAACGTCGGGCCTGAAGGTCGGGCCTGAACGTCGGGCCTTAAACAGAGCGTCGGTCCTTCAGTTGAACGTCGAGCTTTAAGCAGAATGTTGGGCCTGAATGTCAGGCCTTCAGTAGAACGTCGGGCCTGAATGTCGGGCCATCAGCAGAACGTCGGGCCTGAAGGTAGGGCCTGAACGTCGGGCCTTGAACAGAATGTCGAGTCTTGAACAGAGCGTCGGGCCTTCAGTTGAACGTCAGGCCTTAAGCAGAATGTTGGGTCTGAACGTCGGGCCTTCAGCAGAACGTCGGGCTTGAACGTTGGGCATGAATGTCGGGCCTTCAGCAGAACGTCGGGCCTGAACGTCGGGCATGAATGTCGGGCCTTCAGCAGAACGTCGGGCCTTAAGGTCGGGCCTGAACGTCGGGCCTGTAACATAATATCGAGTCTTGAACAGAGCGTCGGGCCTTCAGTTGAACGTCGGGCCTTAAGCAAAACGTCGGGCCTTCAGTAGAATGTCGGGCCATCAGCAGAACGTCAGGGTTGAAGGTAGGGTCTGAACGTCGGGCCTTGAATAGAATGTCAAGTCTTGAATAGAGCGTCGGGCCTTAAGTTGAACGTCAGGACTTAAGCAGAATGTTAGGCCTGAACGTCGGGCCTTCAACAGAACGTCGGGCCTGAATGTCGGGCCTTCAGCAGAACGTCGGGCCTAAACATCGGGCCTTCATTAGAACGTCGGGCCTGAACGTCGGGCCTGAATGTCGGGTCTTCAGTAGAATGTCGGGCCTGAAGGTCGGGCCTGAACGTCGGGCCTTGAACAGAATATCGAGTCTTGAACAGAGCGTCGGGCCTTCAGTTGAACGTCGGGCCTTAAGCAAAATGTCGGGCATGAACGTCGGGCCTTCAGCAGAACGTCGGGCCTGAATGTCGGGCCTTCAATAGAACCTCGGGCCTGAACATCGGGCCTTGAACAGAATGTCGAGTCTTGAACAGAGCGTCGGGCCTTCAGTTGAATGTCGGGCCTTAAGCAGAATGTTGGGCCTGAACGTCGGGCCTTCAGCAGAACGTCGGGCCTGAATGTCGGGCCTTCAGCAGAACGTCGGGCCTGAAGGTAGGGCCTGAACGTCAGGCCTTGAACAGAATGTCGAGTCTTGAACATAGCGTCGGGCCTTCAGTTG
>NW_021511668.1:152724-171007 GCF_001605985.2 Dendrobium catenatum | reverse complement strand
CAAATTGTGGTTTGAACCTTCCAACAGCGCTTCGAGTCCTTGATTTGGACCCATTTGGGCTCGGATCGGGTCGAATTTGGTGTCGTTGGGTTCGTATTTCCGAGACGCTCAGTTTGACTATAAGTTTGTTGAAATCGGAGTTTGGATGGTCTCCAAAATAATTTTTGAAGTTTCCAACTTGATTTTGCATCGAGATTCGCGCCCGTTTAGGATAATTTTTTGACGACGTATCAATATATATTATCATTGAAATAAAATTTGTGGACATGTGAACACTTATAATAAAATTCAAAGTTAAAAAAAATAAAAAAAAAATTAAAAAAAAAAAAGAAAAAAAATAAAAAAAAATAAAAACAAAACAAAATAAATAAATAAATAATCAAATTCAACGTTTTGACAATGCAAACCCAGCAATAGTAAAAGTGAGATCAATAATTTGATTTTTGCCAGAAAGAATTTATGGCATATTACAAGTGGAGATGCCGAGGAAAATACGAACCCGAAAAAAGCCTGATATGTCATCAAAAAATTATCTGAGTTGGAAACTTCAAAAATTAATTTGGAGATCATATGAACTCCAATTTCAGCAAACTTATAGTCGAACTGAACGTTTCAGAAATAAGAACCCAACGACACCAAATTAGACTCAATCTGAGTCCAAATGAGTCCAAATCAAAGACTCAAAGCACATTTGGAAGGTTCAAACCATAATTTGGATTACCAAATGGTCTCTAAACATGACATGCTTATAGTCGAATCGAGCGGCTCGACTAGACGAATCCAACGAGCCCAAGATTACCAAATTTCGATATCAATAAGACCTTTAGATGTTTGACGAACGGTCCATGATCAAAGGATTCAATATCGGCCGTCCATCCAAACCACTCCACATTTGCCCTTGATCCTCCTCCTATTTACGGGTCATGCCATCCTCAAAAAATTATAAATAGACCCCTCATTTCTCTTGAGAGGGGACCGAAGCAAGAGGAGAAGAGAAGGAAGAAGCTCCTCCTCGACCACCGTCAAAGTTCCACTGGACCATTGCCGGAGTTTCGTCGGACCACGGTTGGTCCACCACCGGAGTTTCGCCGGACCACCGCCAGAGCTTCGCCGGACCACCACCTAAGAACCTCGCCTCCGCCGAACCACCACCTAACGTCGTTGCTCTGTTGGACCACCACCTGAGGCCCTCACCTTCGCCGGACCACCGCCGGAGGCCCTCACCTTTGCCTAACCACCGCCGAAGGCCCTCACCTTCGCCAGACCACCACTTGAGACCCTCGCCTCTGTCGGACCACCACCTGAAGTCGTTGCTCCACCAGACCACCACTTAAGGCCCTGAGCTTCCGCCGGACAACCACCTGAGGCCCAGATTTCCACCGGACCACAACCTGACACCCGGACTTCTGTCGGACCACCACCTGAGGCCTAAACTCTTATGAGGCCACCATCTGATGCCTAGAGTTCTACCAAAGTACCGCCCTAAGACAACGATCTCTCTGGCCCCAATCTTCTGCCGACTACGATCCTTCCAACCTTCCTCGTCAGACAACGGTCTCTCTGACCTTGATCTTCTACCGACTACGGTCCTTCCGACCTTCCTCACCAGACAACAGTCTCTCTGACCCTGATCTTCTGCCGACTACGATCCTTCCGACCTTCTTCGCCAGACAACGATCTCTCTGACCCTGATCTTCTGTCGACTACGGTCCTTCCAACCTTCCTTTCCAGACAACGGTCTCTTTGACCCTGATCTTCTGCCAACTACAGTCCTTCTGACCTTCCTTGCCATAAAACAATCTCTCTGACCCTAGTCTTCTATCGATTATGATCCTGCCAACCAAACAAACATGTTTATATTGAGTATTGTAACTCTTACAATGTAATGCACTCTATAAGATGTACATTTATGACATCAAGCCATGGCCTTCTCTCAAGGAAGGGCCTCCTTTGTAATCAACTACAAATACTAGTGGATTCATTCAACTAGGCCAGGCCCCGTGGTTTTTCCCCCTTTTCAGGGGTTTTCCACATAAAAACTTTGGTGTCTCTTATAAATGCTACCCCCTCTCTCTTATCTGCTTGTGTGCTGGATCTTCATATAATGCTAAGACATTAAACTATATACTTCTCTACTGCTGCGAATATTCCAGGATGCAGCAAAGCCATTGTACAAAAGTTTGCCTATGACTTTGCTAGTAGACAACTACCACTAGTAAATCTATACAAATGAATTTTCATTGGATCATCATGCCAATTCTTCATCTTAGGACAATCCTTGTTGAAATGCTTTTCCTCATGACAAAGATAATATTTTCTTAAAATTTTGGATTTGAATTTTGATTTATCCCATTATTTCTTCCCAAACTTGTTTATTCTGAATTATGTCATTCCTCTTTTTAGCACAATATCACCATTATTTTCCTGCTTAATCTCATATCTTCACTGTATCTATATTTTTGACTGCAATATTGACTTCACCTCAGTTATCATCAACATCTGGCTACAATATAGTAATGTATCTAATATATGCATATATGATTTCTAGAAAGAACTTACAAGATTAATACCCCAATCTTCTTCCTCAGTTTTAATGTATACGTTATTGAGATCAAGAATAATCTTGTTGAGCTCATCCATGTGCTATCGGAGATCCATCAATTCATCCATCCGGAGTGTGCCCAATTGCTTCTTCAAGAAAAGTTAATTTACAAGAGATCTTTTCAAGAATAATGATTCCAACTTCTCCCATACCTCAATTGATGTTTCTTCATTTGTAACTTCACACAACACATCATCACCAAGTGAAAGCTATAAGGCACTGTCAACCTTCAATTGCATCTCTCTTGCGTTTAAATGATCTGTCAATATAGAAAATCCTTCTCTAGAAATAGCTTCCAAAATTCCATAATGAACAAACAAAATCATTATTGTTGCAAGTTGTAGTCGGGCGAAGGTGGTCAAAGAGACCGTAGCCAGCGGGTGATGGAGGTCTGAAGGAATGTAGTCAATCAAGGGTGGTGGAGAGACCATAGTTGACGAGCGAAGGAGGTTAGAAGGGCCGTTGTTGACCGACGATTGTTGGAGGGACCATAGTTTGCAGATAAAAGAGGTTAGAAAGACAATAGTTGGGTAAGTTCTCATGTAATTTGTAAGAGAATTTTCACCTCTTCGTCATCTTCCTCTTCCTACAAGTTCCAACTGTTTACATGTACTACTATTGTATAAGAAAGCTCGAAGATCTAACGTTATCAACAATGAAATGTTAATTGCATCAGCTAAAAAATTAGAACTTTAAAAAGTCCAAAGAATGAATGAAGAAATTAATGGGCTGTGGGTGAAAATGTGGACCAGCTTAGGCTTAGCCAATCAATAGCTATTTTCCTGCAGTGGCAAAAGACAATAACATGATATGATCACAGTAGAAATCTATGATATTAGCAATCAAAGAACAAAAAAATCAACCTGATATGAAAACAACTGTTTAGAACTACAAGAGGCTAGAGAAATTATAGTTTCAAGGAAAATTACAAATTTACTAGAAGATGATAATTTTGTAATGTAAAATCACTATTACTAAATAAATGGGCTTATTTCCTAAATAAATGTGCTTTTTACCTTTTAATGACGTAAATAATAGGTAAAGAAATCTCCACCTCTTCATCTTCATCTTCTTCCAACAAAATAAAGGACAATCTCAAATTTATATGTTGATGTTTGATTTTTAGATATATGAGTTCAATGATAAAAATTAAAATTCGCTATGATATATTTACCTTGATTCATCCCTTCAAATAATAATGACCCCGAACTCAATTAGATCCAAAAATGAGTGCTAGAATTATTTCAACTTCAAATTTGGAACGATACGTTATCAAAACTCTTTCACCTGCATTAAATGTAAACTCTAAAGTGACACTAATTGTAATGGATAATTTGTCAACTACCATTCTTGATAGGATGCGATATTTTGCTTGGTTCTTTTCTACCAAGATATGACATCAAATGGTTGACTTCCATTTTCTATTTCTATGCCATCCTCCATATATTTTTGAAGACCTAATTTTATTGGCATTTTACTTATTTTATTATGTAACATAAAAGGTGAACTCTGGCCATCCACTATACTTCTTAGAATCATTGCCTGAACTTCTATATTTAGTTTAATTGCTTGTGCCATATGAGCTATTCCCTATGATGCCTTTGGAAGCTTCAACATCTGAATCAGACTGTCTTCATATAATTCATATAATAAACTTCCTACAAGTGAGAAATTTCAAAAGCTTTCTTCATTAGAGTATATCATCAGATAAGAAAATTCTCTCACAATAAATTTCATTGTTTCGATTGGTCATTTTATAATTATATTAACTGATTTTATTTCTAAAATAAATTTATTATTAATTGTAAAATGTTTAATAGCATTATTAATTTTAAAAAATTTTAATTTTGTAAATTGTCTTTGAGATGCTCATGTCCAATTTTTTTTGTTGTAGGAACAAGGAAATACTTTCTCAAGCTTGGCTCAATTACACTTTAGATTGTTCTAGTTATTCATTAATATTTATAGTTGTCTTAAGTATATTGGATTGTCATGTTGTTATCATTATCCCAAGTGAACATTTTTATAGAAACTTTTCCTGAATTTTTGTGGGGGTAGCTCAATTGACTCTTTTGATAGAAAATTTTCAATATATTGTTATACAACAATCCATTATGATTAGTCAATAAATCTTAAATTTTCTTTATGTTGAATTTAAGAATTGATTGAGCCTCTTTCATGTATTGAAAGTAAACTACACTATCCGTTGCCTTAAGCATTGAACTACCATATTTAGTCCATATGTGATCTTATGTTACATTTTTAATTTTATTCATAGTTGATTTTGTGGCTCTTGTATTCTTTCCTTTGATGGATATAAGACTATGGTATTGTAAGATTTATAATTTTTGGTTATTTAATTTTGTGATACTACACTTCTATGAGTTATTTTTCACCATGTGATTCATCTTGTATATGATACAAATTTTCTATTATTGTTAAATGTTTCAAATCGTATTTTACCGGTATGAGGAGGTTTAATAGTTTTATTTTTATACTTCTAAAAAAGCATTTGAGCAAGTCTTATTGGGTGATTACTGCTCTAAGGCTTTTACATTTGAGAATTTCTTAGTTGATCTATACATCATCCAATAATTTCTTCCATAATTTTGAATTTCATGATTATTGAGGATAGTGGCTTTTACTATATTGAAATGAAATGCATTATTAGTATCTGCTGAGTTGTGATTAACCTTTTATATGATATGAATTTTCTAATATTTTTAAATGATTAAAATATTATTTTACCAGTATGAGAAGGTTTATGAGAATATTCAAAAATGACATATCTAACATCCAATATTTCTCTCATAATTTTGTATTTAATGGTCATTGAGAATTGTGGCTTTTATTATATTGAAATGAAGTGCTTTATCACTGTCTGTTGAGTTATGCTTTATCTGTATGATGAAGTTTTATGAGAATTTTCCTTTATATCTATACTAATATTAAAATGGCACTTGTGATTCTTCCCTCAGCGAAATCCAACCAAACAAATGGCCTAAATTGAATGTTATACTTTGCACCCCTTTTTATTCCACAATTTTTGTTGAATTAAGAAATTTACGTTATTGATAATCTTAAAAGATTCAACTTTTCTCTAGGTTGATTCTTTTAATGTTCTAAATTTTTTTATTCATCGCAAGAATAATTTCTATACCACAATATCTCAGAACAAATCCAACAAATTTTCTAGAAGTAATAGTATACAAAAAAATTTTAAAACTGTCAATGTTGGTCTCAAGCCCGTATAAAAAATTTTGAGGATTTTTTTACAATTAATGTGTTTTTTTAATGTGTCAATAAATTATAATAGTATTCTGTAATTTATTTTTAACATATCATTATAGTATTTTATTATGTAAAATCACTATCTTTTTTATTCAAAAAAATTGATCATAATTGTTCATATTTATAATAACTATTTTTAACATTTTTTAGTGGCTATTACTTAACAAGCATGGATATTTCGAGTCTAAAGGTCTAGAAAACTAAGAAAAGTCATGGAGGATCAACCAATAAACAATTCTTGAATAAGTGGATATTGTTAGTTCAACTTAACCATTTGATATTGTTTTGCAAGGTAGAAAATGAAACCTTTTTCAAACTCTTTTATAAAAAAATTGCAATGGTTCATCAATCTGAAATGTACTTTATTATTCTTTATTTAATTTTTTCATGTGTATTTGTTCTTATTTCTTTTGAAATATACTTGCAGATTTAGATGATTGCGATGCTTTCTCGGGTTGTGTCTGCTAGGGTTTCCCTTCGTGAAACCTAGCCGCCGCTTGTAAGTTCGCCGGTGTGCTTGCATTTGCATGGCTAATAAGAGGCTGGATCCAGGATTTCTAGAGGGTAAGTACTCTAAATCCTTCAAAGATGTGCTTTCCGGGTCAGCTGAGGGTGGTTTTCCGGAGTGTCGCGTGTCTACCATTCGTGGTTTGCCGGCGTTATGGTTTTCGGAAGAGGAATTTTTTCATCTTGCTAAACCTTTTGAATTTTCTTTGATTGGTAAGTTTCCTTTGAAGCGGCCGGTTTTGGATTCCATTCGTAGATTTTTCTTCAACCTTAAACTTTCCGGTGGTTTTTCAGTCACGTTGTTAGACCAATCGAATGTGTTGATTAAGCTTGATAATGATTTGGATTATGGGAGAATTTTTGCGCATCGTTCTTATTTTGTATCCGGCTGTTTCATGAAAATCATCAAATGGTCGCCTCTCCTCGACCTGTCGGAGAAGTCGCCGATCGTTCCCGTGTGGGTTTCTTTTCCGGGCTTGCGTCCTCACCTTTTTTCTCCTAAAATTTTATTTGGTTTGGGATCGATTTTTGGGCGACCGATTCAAACTGATAACGCTACAGCTGTGGGTTCGCGTCCTAGCCGATCGTCTTTTGATTGAAATTGATATCTCTAAATCTCTACTGGATTCGGGTATGGTTGGGGGCCGGAGAAAGTTGGATATGTTCAAAAGGTAGTTTTTGAAGGTGTTCCTAGCTTTTGTCAGCATTGTAAGGTGGTGGGTCATAAAAAATCGGAATGCACAAAATTGTTTCCTCATACTTGCCATCCTGTAAATTCGATTATCCCTCCGTGGTTAACGGCTTAAAACCATGTTTTGAACCATCATGACTCTGTTTTACCTTCTACCTAATCGTATTGTTGTAGCTAATCGGGTTTGGTGAGGAGTTTATGACCCTGGAACGTGAATTGTATTGGTTGATGGTATTTCGGTGGGGGCTGAGGCTTTACCTATTGTTATTTCGTCTTCTGATGCCATGATTTCACCTGTGGATGTGCCTATCCGGTTTGGGGATGTTGTTTTACCTGTCAATGATGTTGATGTTATTCCACCCCAGGGAAATGATCCGATTTGATGTCAATGGTAGTGCAGGAATTTTATGCAATGGTGGATCTTGTGTTGCTGTGAACCACTTGGGTCTTCTGATTTACAGGTTGTGGATGGTTAGCTGTTAATGCAGTGTCTGAGCCTGTGGATAATTTAAGCAGAGAATTTCAAAGAGCTCTAATCATTTTGTTAATGTTCCGGTTCATATGGTGGAAATGATTAATTTGTTGAATTCTTTGAATTCTGGATTTGATAGATCGGATCAGGTGGATTGGTTGCATGGATCCTCTAATGGGTGAATTTGGTTCCGAGCCTTTCGGATTGTGATTTCACGTCGCCGGAATTCTGCGGGGGGTCTGACCTGGGAATGATTTCTCTTTGGTTCGTGTTAATCCTGGCCGTTCGAAGGTTTCTCGTGGTAGGCCGTGGAAGGGGTCGTCGTAGACGTTGATTTAATTGTTTGTTTCTCGTTATTTTTGTTGTGGTTATCGGGTTACGACAGGAAAATTTCTTCGTTCGTTTCTGTTTTGTTTTGGAGCTATGATGTGGCTTGGGGTTCGTGCCCTCTTCGATTTGCTGGTGGCAACCTTTTGGTGCTTATTCACCTCACTGGATGGTTCCGCTCGAGCCGGTGGGGCACTGGGATCTCGGCCTGATACTGAGCCCACTATCAATGTATTTTATCTATTTTTTCTGGTTGGCCTTTTCTTATTGTAACCGTCTATTTTTATCAATATATTTGTTTTTATTAAAAAAAAATAAAAAAAAATACTTGCCAGATTTAGATACATACAAGTCAGATTATACATTGCATTGCTAGATATATGCTTGTTGAAACAAAAGTGCAATTTAGCTATGATTGATAGATATTGATATTTTATTTAATGCAAGGTTTTTGTTTTTCAATATATTCAAATTCAGTTTTTCATATATTCGGTTCAAAAGACTCTTTCTGAATTGTGAACCCAAGACGGGGATTTTTCAATTCATTTTTCTATCACACTTATTTTCTTTTCACTATGCAGAGACTTTCTTTGCTGTCAATTTGTTCTTAATTACCCTTATACAAGAAAACGTTTGGATAACTTTAAATTATGGCTGTGAGTTTTCTATGGCCATCAATTTTGGAAGAGTAACTCTATTCTTTTTAAATTATTGTAAGGTTAATTGTATTTCCTTTACTCCCCCTTCATTTATGTAGTTTTAAGTTTTCAAGTTGGGTTAAGCTGCCAGAGCAGTTTATGGTGAAGAAATACATTTAAATATATTAGGCCTGCATCTTTTTAGATTCACAATTTTTCAAATTAATATCACTTTCCTAGAAACTTTCTTTTGTTCCTGCAGACAAATATTTAGCTTCCAGAGAACCACAAGTCTGTACCTTTTGCTCATTTCTGCCACATTAGAGAGATGATTGCAGCTTGTCAGAACTTTTTTCCATCGTTAGGCTTGATGTTCAGACTGAGTGACACAAGCTTATGAAGCTTTTTATTCCTTTTTGAAGCCTTTATGGCAAGATCATTTGACATCGGATGAATGAGTAATATCTGTCTGAAATTCATTTCATAAACTGTTTTTTGGAGCAGGATGTGATGCAAGTTTTGAGGATTCATCTACATCACACTTTTTACTTCCATGTGTTGTCCTTGTAATACTTTTTATGATTTTTGGTCAAAGTATTGCAATTTTTTTTTACATATATTGATGGTCAAATAATTTAGGGCTGGTGATACATATAAAAAAAATCATTCATTACCGGAATTTTTCAAATTTCCCGCGGTTATCCGACGGAATACGATGAAATATTTCCAACTGATTTTCCGACATATTTTTACGGCGACTTTTTTACCAGATTTTAATAATTTAACTAAAATAAATAAAAATTAACTATATAAATAATTTAATAAAAATGATTAAAAATGATATAAACTAGTCTAAATTAACTATCCCCTAATTTAACTAAAATGATTTAAATTTAATATTATTATTTAAAATTTTTATTTATTTTAAAAATTTAATTTAAGTAATTAGTCATTTTAATAGTTTATTTCAATTATTTATTAAATCTAATACTTTATTTTAATTACTGTGTTTATTTTAATACTTTATTTTAATTAATTATTAATTTTTATTTTTTCAATTTTAATTTAACTTAAATAATTATTCCGGTGAAAGAAAGGCGCCGGAAAACTTTTCTGGCTTTTTTTTTTTTCCTAAAAATTTTTTCTATGCGGTTTATACTGGCTGAATATTTACAGCCATAAATCCGCATGAAACTTACTAATTTCCAACAAAAAATTCCATCGGTAACAAACAAATTTTCCTATAGTTACAATTTTCTTGCTTTTTTTTTTAACGAGCACCATCACATTTTTACTTTTGTTATAACTTTCTTTTATTGCGGCGAGATAGAGCTTTACACGGCTAGATTTGTTAGAGACTGATGATGATTGTTAGAAAATTATTGTCCAATCTTTCCGACGGAAGAGAGTTTATAATACCCAAAAAAATATTTGATAACCTTACTTTCTTACAATACTGTTTAATTTAAATCAAATCTAATCAATTGGTCTATGAAAAAATATAAATAAAATTCATAGTTATTATGAAAATATACACCTTATAGAAATAATTTGTGATATTACTATAAATAAATAAATGACATTTATGTTGTTTACTCCTCTTTTACTTATAAATTTAAAATATTCATCAAACTTACTGTGAATTATGCTCTCTGTTGTGTTCCCCCACATTTGATCACAAATATATAGTCTTATCCATTGTTCTGCGACTGTTCTCAATTGTTTTTTTTTTTTTTTTTTTCCTTAATTTTTTAATTTTTTTTAAAAAAAAATTTGGCTGTGATCATTTTTTTTGGTTTTTTGAAATTTTTTAAATTAAGAAAATTATGATTTTTATTTTTTATTTTTTTTTTTGGTTGCGACTGTTCTCAATTATTAATGTTTCATGCTGTTGATGTTTTTAATACTAATAAACAGTGATTTTAATCATAGTTTTTTTTATTTTGTTGGACAATTTAGAATTGGATAAATTTAGTTATGATCATATTTGATTCGATCATTTTCAATTACTCAAATAGTTGAGGTGGGATTGTATAAATTCAAAGGTCTTCTCTCAACCACATGATATATTTTGGACGACAGCGATTTAATGTAATTAAAGAAAGTCAGAGAGTTTTTAAAAAATCAGATTATATATAGATTAAATATTAGTCGTCCAAACTGGAGAAATATTTAGAGAAAGCCGCTTAATAACAAATGCAATTTCAGGTACAGAAAATACTGAATCAGAATGTTATGATTAAATTTTGACCTTGATGGATTATAAAGTCATTGGATTCGCACTTATCTTAATTCAAATTCAAAGTTTTAAAAATCCATTCTCATAAAAATTTGATTAGAATATTTTATGATATTTTTGCTTAATTAAGTCATAAAAAATTCTCCAATAACGTAGATGAGAATTGATTTTTCTAAACAAGTTAAGGGTCCTTTTTTATGAAAATTTTTAAATGTTTTGTTTTTCAAACAGCTGCCTCAAATTACTTTATTTTTTATGTAATTAGATGTTAAAAATTAAAATTAATAAAGTAAAAAAGCAGAGGTTCGTAAATCAATAAATTAGATGTTAAAAATTAAAATTAATATCAACTAAATCCTTGAATAAATTAAATAATTTATCTTTTTTTTTTTTTAAGTTCAAATGATTAGAGGGAGGAAAACTAGATAAGCATTCTTTACAACAGCTCCACTGAAAACGGTGTGAGCCTGATGACGGTGGATGCCTTGTTAGATTTCGTCGAGGGATTAATTACGCAGTCAAGTGTCCTCTTTGGAGTAGCAGCGGGTAACTAGATAAAAAAAAAAAAAAAAAACTTTCAGGCCAAAGACAATAAGCATTCACTCTCATCAAAATATGTCATTTATTCCAATGATGAGAACAAACACAGAGCAAGGAAATTAAAAACATGCTTGAGATAATAAACCCAATATTCATCCACCATTCACAAGCATGTAGAGGTGTCAATTTCGGGTCACGGGTCGGGTTCGAGTCGAATCCGGAACTGACTCGGTACTATTCGGGCCAACCCGAACCCGACCCATTTTTGCATACGGGTCAATTTTGAGGACCCGACCCGCTTCGGGTTCGAGTAACCCCAACCCGACCAGGTTCGGGTTCAACAGGGCATGCGGATCTCGGGCACCGCGACAACGGCTCAAACGCGGCAGATTCAAACGCGGGTCCGCGATGACTCCGACAACGACTGAAACGCAGCGGACTCAAACGGCTCAAACGAATGCGGATTCGCACCTCTCGGGACTCGGGCGGACTCGCGCCTCTCGGGACTCAGGCAACCCGCAACTTTTGATCGCGGGCACCGCCGCTTTGGGCAGACCGCAGATGCCACTGTGGGAGCACGCGGCGCTGCGCGAGACGCACTCGACAAGTCGTCACGCGTGGGCCTGCCGTCTGTGGCAGTGGCTCGATGCACGCGGGCAGATCGGGCAGCCGGGTCATTCTGGGTCATTTTCGGGTTCCCGGGTCAACCCGAACTCGACCCGTTTTTTGAAACAAGTCGAAAATCTCAACCCGAACCCGACCCGGTTTGGGTTCGGGTCAATCCAAACCCGAAATTTTTGGGTCGGGTTTCGGGTTGGATTAAATATAGACACCCCTACAAGCATGCTTGTCTTATTCATTATTCATTAATACGCATAAATATAAAACCCAGACTACTAATCTCTCATATAACCTCCATAATTTTCCCCGTTTCCCTCACGTTATTCTGCTCTCCGCCTGAAACCCCCATTGTCCCATTAAGTGCAATGGCGACGACAACTTCATCCGATCCATAGCCATTCGTCTCAGTAGACCAAACGCTTGGGCCGTATGCAGCAACAATACCGCCCCTTTGTAGTATGAGGATATACTTTCCTTCACTTCTGATAGCTTCGGTCTCCCATATGATCTCATTTTCATTGTTATGGATAATGAGATTGCCGTCTCTCTCAAAGGTGAGGTAGAAGCCAGAACCTCACGAGACCGAAAAAGCCCTTAGAAAATCCGCCGGAAATTTTCATGGTAAAGAAACCGTCAAAAAATTTCAAATTGGAAAAGTTATCTCATTGTTTTCCGTCGAAAAACCGCCTAAAAGCTATCAAAAATGGGTGATTTTCCTGTAGTGTCGATTGTTGGTATGCCCGAAGACCATATCAGATTGGTAAGTTGGTAGAGGACGAGGTTGCAATCATTTTGCATAATAAACTTGTAGACCATCTTTGTGAGGTAACGGTCTGTGTCGAGGCGCTCACCGCTGAGCAAGTAGTTGGAGTACTGGCCTGAGCCAGGGGTGGTGAAAAGGAGTGAGAGGGAAGTAGTGCAAAGGAGAAGGACCTTGATCATGGAGAAGATTAGAAGAAAGACATGATTAATATTAGAACACAAAACACAAATAAAGATGTATTTACTTGCTATATCCAGGTGGCATGTTTTCATTAGCTGAAACATCCCATCTTACTCTATTTATACTAGGCTAGCTGCTGTACAAAGAACATAATACAATTCCTTATTTCTTTAGTTTTCACTTCTTCTCTGTTCTGTTCGTTCTTCATGGTATCAAGAGCTGATTGAGAGGAAATCTTGATCAATGGCGGACTCGGCTAGTTCGCGCCTAAGCGAAAGCACCGAACCAGCGTCTCAAGAAGATTCTGCCGTTTCCCCCAAGCTGAAGTTCATCGTCTCCGGCCAACATCAAAAATCTCGTTCCAATTCAGCTAAACCTAGAAAACTACTCGGTTTGGAAATCTCAAATCCTGAAAATCTTTCGTTCTAACGCTTTTGATAAGTATATTAATGATCATAAATTTTTTATATTATAAATTTATATATTATATTAAGTATTATTCTTATAAATATATTATTCTTAAATGATATTTATATGTATAAAATTTTATTATATATTTTAAAATTTTATAAATATTATTAAATGCTCATATACATATATTATATGATTTTTATTTTATTAATTTTTAATAATATTATTATTTATTACGATCCAATTCGACCCCGGTTCGACCGTAGAACCGTGAACCTCTCTCTCTCTCTTCTGCGTTCTGTTGTCCGTCCGAGTTTTCACAACGCTTGGTATTAAACTTCAGGATAGTTTTATTTTATTTGCTAGCGTATATGGATATGGATACATAGGATAGCCATCTCTTGTTTTGAGTGTAGCCTATTTTGAGTACATTTATCTATAAAATATGAGCATTTACTTGTAATGAGATTAGCTTTTGGAGATATGAATAATAGTTGAATAATTTTACTCATGTTTTGGGTTTCTAATATCCGAAGGATTTCAGGTTATGATCCCTCTCCAAGGATTCTTGGTCGGTCACGGATTCTTCGACGTGAATTCGTCGAGCCCTTCCGATCCGCGTCAGAAAAAAATTGTTTTAAGAAGTAATAAAAAAAGCCATCCCAAATAAAATTTAGTATGTGATAGCTTTAAAAAAGTTATTATCATATTGGCTTAAAAAAATTATTTTGGCTATAATATCTTCACAAGTGTCTTTACAAAAGCTATAATCACCCAATCTGACCCAAAGTAGAGAAAAATTATAGAAAATGTCATTTTTGTACTCAAGAAAAACTTTTTGTAAGAAAACAGATAATTAAATTCACTTTTTTTATATATATAAAAGGCAAATATTAATCTCCCTTCTGTAAATTGTTGAAAGGAGTACATAGCAATACAATTATTAGCGCGATAAAGGTCGGCCATTTTTATTTTTTTTTTAAAGTAGGCCATGTCTTGGATTCTAAATGAGGAATTGTTGGATGTATATACATGGGAGCAGGCTATGTGATCATTCGCGATGAATTGGAATCAACCCATTATTACAATCATCGAAAGGGACGTCATTTTAGTTTATTTTATACAGGCTCCTTTATTGCTTTTTAAAAAGAAGAAAAAAAGATGTTTAAGAAAATTGTCTAAATAAATCATCTATTAATTTACAGAAACTATAATTGAAGGCTATCTAAACTCTTATGCTTCGTTTGGGACGATTTTTTACTGCTCTTAAATAATTTTTTATATAAATTAAAATTTTGTGCACTAAAAGTTATATAAAAGCATTAAGAAAATTATCCTAAACAAAGGCTTAGACTTTATTGAAAAAGTTTTGGGCTACTCTATTTTTTATGATTTAAAAAAAATTATTAGAAAGTTGGTAAAAAGAAGTGAATAATTTTTTCCCATCTTAAAAATAAAATTAGACCGTGTTCATCTTCTTCAAAATATGAAATACCACCTTATTATTAGTTATTACTAATATATAATATAATGAATTATTTTAATTTTAAATTAAGTGTGGCATAATTTTTGTTAAGACGGTATTCTTTATATTATATATATATATATGCTGACTCAAATTTGATCGAGACATTTTGACCCAAACTTTTCATTGATTACTTATGTTATTATGGTTTTATTTGGGATATTTTTTATCATTTTTTTAAATAGATTTTAGTAAAAAGTTTATTGAATTAAAAATTTTTGTATATAAAAAATGCTTTGAAAAATAAAAAAAAATGATTTCCTATATATACATTTTTCGGAATCGGTCTAATTAAAATTATCAACTTGTTTTTATTAACATTTTTCTTTTGCTAACTTTCTTGAAATAAAAAATATATTTTTTAATCGAAATATTCTAATTAAATTTTAAACATGATGAATTTTTAAGTCATTGGATTTGCACTTATCTTAAAGCGAATTCAAAGATTTCAAAATTCATTCTAATAAAATTTTGATTAGAGTATTTTGAGATATTTTGTGCAACTTTTTATTGTTTTGTTTTTAAAACATCCACCACAAATTGTTTTTTTTTTATTGTTTTTGGAAATAGTTATTTTTGGGAACCAGATCTACTTTGACTTCATTTGAGATAGCTTTTATACTATTTTGTATAAAAAGTAATATTTATAGCTATTGTAGAAATTAGCTTTTCCGAACAAATATTTTTAAAAAAATATTGAAAAAATATTGTATTATTGAGATTTGAAAAGAGAATGAAAAATAAAGCTATTTCAAATGAACCCTATGATGTCTGTTTGGGGAACTTTTATTCTATCCAGTGAACGTACGCAGAGGAAGGTTTGGTTTTAGGCAAAAAAGTGCCTGTACCGAGTTTTTGAAAAAACTCGGTACTCTGAAAAAAAAACTCGGTACAGGAACTTTTTGCCTAAAACCGAACTTTCCTCTGCGTACGTTCATTGGATATAATAAAAGTTCCTGTTTGGGACCACTGTAACTTTATAACCACTTTTATAAAATAGTGTGCAACTTTATAAGTTATAACCACACTACTCTCCTTGGCCAGTTGGCCTATTGGTTGAGAGCTTAGGCTTCCAACTAAGAGGTCCAAGGTTCGAGTCCATGCGTATGCGTTGAGTGTGTGAGTTTGCCTTAAATGGCCTAAATGTCCCAAAAAACTTTATAAGTTATAACCAACTCTATAAAAAAAGTAGTTATAAAGTTGCTATGAAAAAGGGTTTTTTTAAAGCTATTGTAGAAAATAACTTTCTCATACAAAAAGTTATTAAAAATAGTGAAGAATACTAATCAAATAAAAATTATGGCTACAATATGAAAATCAAAACAATAAAAAAGTTATCCCAATTGAAGCTATACTGTGGTAGCTATGAGAAATTTGTTTCATGATTTTCCTAGAAGAAAATATTTATAGTACTCCTTGTAACTTTTACAAAAATTATTTTTCGGAAGAAACCATAAATAGGTTCCGTTCCCTGTAGAAAAAAAATTTTGTTTAAAAATTAGTTATTTTAATTTCACTTACTTTATGAATAAAACTAAAATTATTATAATTGGTCGATCCAGCGATTTTTGTTTAGTATTAATAAACCTTTAAAATTAGTGTAAGTTTCAAACTACAAAGAAGATTAAGGCTTCTCTTGGGACATTAGTAGATTAATTAAATAAGTTAAAAAAAAAAATTTAGTACAAAATTTTTTTTAATTAAAAATATTTATACTAGATATTTTTTTTAGAAAATAATACAAAAACTGTCCCAAATAAAACCTGAAGTTACAATTTGTACAGCTTTTTTATTACTCATTAAAATAAAATTTTGTACTAAAATTTTACTTTTAAAAGCAATAAAAAAAATTCTAAATGAAGCCCAAATTTAATAAGTTTATCAATTTTTTTACTTCACAGAAATTAGAGGGAAAAAAAAGACAAAAAACCTCTACAAAAGCTCCACTGCAGCACACAACTCTCCTTGGCCTATTGGTTGAGAGCTTAGGCTTCCAACTAAGAGATTCAGGGTTCGAGTCTATGTGTATGCCTCCACTGCAGCACACAACTCTCCTTGGCCTATTGGTTGAGAGCTTAGGCTTCCAACTAAGAGATTCAGGGTTCGAGTCTATGTGCATGCATAGTGTGTGTGAGTTTGCCTTAAATGGCCTAAATGTCCCAAAAAAATAAAAGCTCCACTGCAAGCTTTCTAGCCAGCCAACGACAAAAGACATTCACTCTCTTCAAAATCTGCCATTTTATTTCAACGATAAGAACACACTCACAGTCACAGAGAAAGAAAATTAAAAGCGTGCTTGAGATAATAAGCAGATTCCTCCAGCATTATAAAACCATTACGCATAGACATAAAACCATGGCTACTCATCACCATGGACCTGCACTATCTTTCCCATTTCCTTCACCTTATTCTGCTCCGCCCCGGAAGCCCCAACCGTCCCATTACGTGCATCGGCGACGACAACGACGGCAGAGCCAGAATAACTAGTCCCAGTAGCCCAAATGGGTTTGCCATATATGACAACATTGCCGTCCTTCTGTAATATGAGGTTATAGTATCCGTTTTCTCCACCAGTGTTGCTCGCCCATATGGCCCTGTTTCCATAGTCATAGACAACGAGGTTGCCGTCGCTCTGCATGGCAAGGTAGCAGCCGGAAGCTTGGCCGCCGGTGTTTGAAGCCCATCTCGGTGTCCCGTACATGTAGAGGACGAGGTTGCAATCGTTTTGGATAATGAACTGGTAACTGCCCTGTATGAGGGATTGGCCTGCGTTGAGGCGCTCACCGGAGAGCAAGTGGTTGTAGCTCTGGCCTGAGGCAGGGGTGGCGAGAAGGAGTACTGAGAGGGATGCGGCGCAGAGAAGAAGGATCTTGATCATGGAGAAGAAAGCCATGGTTGGTTAAGTAGAGAGTTTACTTGCTTGGTTTTAATGGGTGGGGGTTGGTTTTCTATTTATAGTGGAGAGCAATGATACCAGCAAGGAATTTTAGAAATATGTACATGACTTTAATGTGTTGTTACGCCTTCAATCAAGATGATTGAACGGATGCTTTTTTCTTTTTTTTTTTTTGACATTTATGTCAATTAAAGTAAATTCACACACCCATGGCATATGTAAGACTCGAATCCACGATCTCTTAGTTGGTATCTTAAGCTCCTAACCAAAAGGCCAAAGTACTATCCACTATTCAACAATATTTATGCTCTACTTGTTAAAAAAATTTGTGATATTTAATATCCTCAAGAAAAAAAAATTCAGTTTTTTTTTTCCAAATTTTTGCTATTATTCAAATATATATATATATATATATATATTGTATAATATATATATGATATATATATATATATATATATACTACTATATATATATATATGAGTACATTACTTTTTATTTCCAACAATGGATCAGAAATGAGAAGTTATATTAATAATGTCGTGAATATAACATATATTTAAGGTAGACATCAGGCTAATTG